>NC_084605.1:20410321-20710321 GCF_033807715.1 Cololabis saira | reverse complement strand
ACAGGTAGATTTGTTTTTTTTAAAGTTACCAGAGTGCAAAGTGCTCTAGTAGTGCTAATTTCGTATGTCATTTTGGTAGCAACACTTAAAATAAGGATACTTGGGCAGAATCAGAATTAATATATTAATGAAAGTAATATTAGCAGAGGTGTATAATCCAGGTGCTATAAAGTAAAAATCCAGTCCAGCAGTTGTTCCAACCAATCACTAAACCAGCTCCTTGCAGGTAGATGGTAGGTCGTTAGTGAAAACCCCTTTTCTAAATGTACAGGCTGATCCAGAAACATGGCAGGGTTTTTACTTTATGGCACCTGGATTATACACCTCTGAATATTAGATGGCACCATAATTTATGACCTAATTTAAATAGCCAATTGAGTTGGCGAAAATTTACTAAATTAGCTAATTACCAATTAGCATTATAAGGCAGTTTATGCTAGCGAATTATGCTAATTAACCCCTACCGACATCGTGGTTAACTGGGGTTAATCTGGCAAAGATGCCAGTAAGCTTTGCTACAAAAGGTCTAACCACTGCTAGCAGCAGGCAAGCGCCAACCATAGCAACAGAAAAGCCAACACAGGCGGAAGATTCAGCCACTCGATCGAGTAATACCCCTTCTGACCAAATGGGGGCAGCATAGCACAAGATCAAGATGAGTCAGCCCCAAGCACTAACCATCCCACTTTCGAGTTAAGGCTCATGTGGAACTAAGATTCGTTGCAGTTTCTCGACTGGCCGCTAGAGGGTGGTTGCAAAAGGGAATCAATGTCCATTGATAACAACGTTAAAATGGAGTTAAAATGTCGGCTCTATTTTTTTAGAGCAGAAACATATTTACAGCCTGGTTAAAAAAAAAAAAATGTTTTGGTCTCTGTACGGTTTTTACCAGCCTAACGTTTGTTAGACTAATAAATCCCACCGCATGGGGTGCGCTTGACCGGCGAGACAGTGTCACACACAACCGTTGTCTTTTCCATTAGCAACTCCACACATGCTAACTTAAACAGGGATCGTGCTGTCAGCAGGTAATCAACTGAAAACATAAAAATATAATCTGTATAAATATAAACATCCCTATGTTAATTTCGCAGACATATTTATGATATTTAACACAAATTAAAATGATTTTGTATACCAACTCACCAGCTCAGCTTCACAGAGTCACAGTTAGCGGTCGATATTGCTACCGTTAGAGGATAGGCTACTAGGAATAAAACAATAGGCTATAAACAATAGAAGGCAAAACAACATGCCTGAAAATAAGAAAACTTCACACAGTCTCAGTTATTTGATTTCACATCCATGGTATCTCTGAATGGGGTGAATATTTTTGTACCACATCATACACAATACTTTATATAAAGCAAAAAATGCATCCCTGATATGATTGATTGACAGTCAGTTTAGCCAATGGCTAGCCATTGTCACTTTTGTCACTATCTCATCAGTAATCATTAGGCTCAACATTGAGAACATGTTAAACAGTATATTCTGCTGTAAACGTCTGATGGCAGCGCTGGAGACCTTAAGCGGGGTTCGGCTGAAGGAGCTGGTAGCTATATCTAAGTTTGATTGACATACTGTGGGCGTGTTACCGTCGGTTTTCAGAGCAACATGGCTGCGACCCGTACGAGGAAATATGGGCTTCAAAACCGGTCTCTACAAAACCAATAGGTCACGTGATCCAATGCTTTGTCCATTGTTTTTTACAGTCTAAGTGAACACAGCTCCGCTAGTCCTACCCTCTGGCTCCAGGAGTGTTCGTTTCTGATGTCATTTTGGTTGGAAACACTCGAAATGAGGATGTTAAGACAGATTTGAGTCTTCAAAACCATTCATCAGAAAACTCTGGTTGATGTCACAAATGGTTTGTTTGGTTCTTCTATACAGCCTGGGGCTGTTATGTGCTGTTTTTTCCTCCGTACAGTCGGTGTGATTATATTGAAGTCTTTCAGTGATGTATCTTTGTGTTTTATGAGGATATGTTGTTATTACAGTTGTCGACCATTTGATTTAGGTACGGCCTGAGCAAGGAAGAGGCTGAGTCGTACGTCCTCTGTGACACCATTGGCTCCATTGTCAACCACGAGTGGAGAACAGAAGGGCTTCGGGTATTGGGTGACCACGAGAAACCTCTCCTCCTTCAGTCACTATGGAAACCCAGAGAGGGTTTGGCGAGACGGTTCGAAATCCAGAGGAGAAGCTTGATAGAGGAGAAGACTTCCAAGGAGCAGGACACCATCACTGCTGGTACGCTTCAGCCTCGGGTTATACTTAGAGAACGATCCTTTGCAATACACCACATCCTGAATCAGGATGTCTACATGTCCTGGAATATGGGTCTTTATGATTAAACGAGGCATTCTCAGTATTAAAGCCAGTTTTTGAGTTCTCACAATAAATTGTGGTTTGCTGTTTTCCAGTGAAAACCAGCCAAAGCCTCACAGACTCCTTTTTCCTCCCCTTTCTTTTTAATTTTTTCTTTTTTTATAAAATTGGATCTTATTCTTACTGTCATTAAAATGTTACAAGTTGTAACCTAATGAAATTTGCAGACTCGCTTTGTTATGTCATTAAACTTGCCCCCGCTACACAACCTGCCGTTAATCCCGGCTCTATAAAGCCTTCAGGTTTAAAAACTTTTGTTTCAGTTGTATTTTTAAACCTTGATATGACAGAAAACTGCGTGGAACTTTCCGCCGATACATGACGCAAACACGACGGGGAGCTGGAAAGGTGCTGGGTGGACCCCGCTCTGTCGGCTCTGGGATGGTTTCCACTGCAGGCCCCAGCTGTGGTTGACACAGCTGCGGTTGTGGTGCAACTGCGTGTCCTGTTGTGTGTTTTGCTTTTATGAATGGCCCAGCGTGCGATAGCCTTCTATCAGTGTCAGTTTGTTGAATCCTGTTGCGAGAGTAAACTTTTCTTTTTTTTTTTATCTTTTTTTATTTCCACGAGCTCTGTCTTTCTTTCCACTGAGGTCTGCTTCCTGTATGGGGATTCTGCTTGTTGCCTTTGGCATGAGCACACTGTGTATTAATGACCCGGCACTCACACACCTCACCTTTGATTGGAAAAAGAAAAAAAATAGCGGGTGTTGCTCTATCATCACATTCCATCACCTCTGTGCGTGATGTACTGTAGCTTTTGAAGTGTCCCACTTCTTTTATTCGTTTGTCTTTATCTCTCACAGGTATCAATGCCCAGGCTCGCAAACTGCAGAAGAGCCGCTCCAGAGTTTCCTCCACCCTTGTGGAAAGGACTATGGGTCGGGGCCTCAAGCTGTGGAGGAGCAAAAGTGAAATGGACCTCTTGGATACGGACACCCAACATCACACGGATCACGATGCGCCCGTCAAAGATCGATGCGAGAGCCTGGATCATTCTTCAGTCCTGGGCTACGAGCCCCTCAAAACAGGCCCAGA
This sequence comes from Cololabis saira, assembly GCF_033807715.1. Taxonomy (NCBI): domain Eukaryota; kingdom Metazoa; phylum Chordata; class Actinopteri; order Beloniformes; family Belonidae; genus Cololabis; species Cololabis saira. The sequence goes on along the minus strand of NC_084605.1, from coordinate 20,706,893 downwards.
ACAGAATCCCATTCACAGCTTTGCAGTTGGCTCCGAGGGGGGCAGCGGGTCAGGGACCAAGACAGAGGCCCTCTGTCTGTCAAGGCCAAGAGGCGAGCAGGAAGGAGAGGAATCGGAGAGGGAGGAGACGGAGAGCAGCGACGACAACACCACACAGTATTCCATTCATCCTCCTCACGACTGTCCGTACCTGCTGCTGCTGCAGGGCTGCAGCCTCACACAGGTATCTCATACAAACATGCTGCAGTTGATTATCCAATCACATTTTAGCAGCTGGATGCTCCCAAGAGTCTCAGAAACCAAGCATTGGTTACAACGCCAGAGAGTTCATCTTTTATTAAGCTGTGTAAGGTATCGATGCTCCGGCTGTTTGGTTGGCCGCTGGAATCAACTATGATGATTCCTAATCAGTAAACACATCACATGCAGCACACAGAGGAATCAGGGGGCGGGGATTCATTATTGATACTTTGAATACAGAAGTTATTAAAAAGTTGGAATTGCGTGTCAATAACAAAGCCGACATTATTGCTGCGAGGTCTACCGTGGGAAGGAGTTCCCACATGTGTGCATGTTTGTTGTGGATAACAGCAACATTTTGGCTCGACACTGCACTTATCAGGAGAGGAGTTACAAATAAAGCAAATATGCTTACACAAAAACCAGCCAACAAAAGCCAGGCATTTGCCAAACATAAAAGCTCACTTCTCAAAGAGTTTTTAAAGTTTATTAAATGAAATGGCTTTCAAAACAGAATTAAGTATTTTATTAAACAAAATGCCAAAAGTAACTATATGAAAAAGGAATAAACAGGTTTTATCTTTTCCTTTTATTGACGTATTCACCAGTTTTTGCTGAACTAGGTCTACGCTGCAGAAAACTCCCAATGATGTGTCTGAAGTCAGATAGCAAGGAATGTTTGGCCCAAACGTGGCGTATTTCCGCAGTCTTCTCTGGCTTCGACGTCACTGACTCAAGGTGAGTGTGGCTGCCTAAATAAGGCCACATCTCCAGCAAATTCGTCATTTTCAAAGGGACTTTGCTCCACATCTTGCCCTCACAAGTCTGCCGTGTACCTCATGATGCTCATGAAATTTGGGCAACAAAACCTTATACAATACTTGCCAAAAAAAACAGGTTTGGCCCAGTTCAGAGGAAGTCTGTTGTGACCCCGGTTAATCTGACCATGATGCCAGCAGGCCTGGCTAACTGCTGCTAGCAATAGGTTGGGTAACTCATTTCTGATGTCCTTTTGGTGTCGACACTGGAAATGAGAACAGATTTGCTAAGAGTGGTTTTAAATAATAATTAGCATTATAGGTAGGGATGCCCCGATACCATTGTTTTCAGGCAAGATAGCGACAGTTAATGCAAGCGGGATGTCAGCAGTGTGGACATATTTCAAAATAAGGGACAACGATAGAAGCAAGGCAGACTGCAGGCTGTTGGCGCAGCTAACACGACTAACCGGCTAACCGGCTAACGGAATGTAACAATGGGATTGTTTATGTTGTACTGTGAGTTACGTGGGGTGTTTAATAAAGTTCCCTGTGAGTAAGGGCAATACTCAACCGTCCAGTTTGTATAATTAAGGAAGATAGAACAAACTGAAACACGGAACAGCTGGCTGAGCAGCAGCTCGGTGGCTGCTGCTCAGCCAGGCTGCACACTCACCCGGGGAGCTGAGGGGCAGCTCAACATCTCCCCTTAGCGGCGCTAACCAGTAACTACAACAACAATGAAGTGGTATCGGTGCGTCGTATCGGAGAATTTTTGCGAGTACGAGTATATGAGAGCAGTATCGGCCCCGATACCGATACCAGTATCGGTATCGGGGCATCCCTAATTATTGGTTAGCGTAAACTAACACAGCCCAGCAGATATGGCTAACTGTGATTGACATCAGGTGAACGTGTTCAAACTGGGTCCTCGCATTTACAAAATTACAACATTCAGACCAGGGGCGTCACTAGACTTAAGACTGTACTGGGGCACAGATAATGCCTGCCAAAAAAGATCTTTGCACTTATTTATATATTTAAAAAAGCATAAATAGTGCTTTAAACTATACAATCAGATCAGATTATGTTGTTGACTGGATTACTTTAGCTACTTCTAACAAAAGTCACTATGTGTACTGCTAATGTTAATTCGGTTGTCTTGATACGTTTATGACGTTAATGTTTACGTCATAAACACAGGTTGATGTTGCCTAGCTAGGGGCTTCCTCTCTCATTTCTCCTTGCTGTGAGCGAATAACTTTCTTATATCCATCTACAGGAGTAATACTGTTTGAGTCAAATCAAAATCAAAATTATATATGATATTATATAGGTATTCAGCAGTTGTTATGGGCAAATGATACATACCTTTAGTCACTCAACTGCTAGCCAGCGCCTCTCTCTCTCTCTTTCTCTCCCTCTACATGTGAATGAATTGCCATATTAAGTAGTCATATGTGCATTTTGTAGCTTATGCTATGTAGACTTAACACTCCAAAGTGATCTTTTTTTTTTTTTTTTTTTCACTGGTGAAATTTATACTGGGGCACTGCAGATCAATACTGGGGCTTGTGCTCCTGTAAAATATGTCTGGCGATGCCGATGCTTCAGATGCGCCCAGAAAACCTGAGGCAAGAAAAGATGAGTTCCTGCAGAACTCTTAGGAGGGATTACAGTTTTCCTGGCAGTTGTTGATGCGCTTCATGGAAGCAGTATTTGCTTCATTAGCTATAGCCTGCTGGCTTAGTGTTAGTCAGCAAAACCTAAACAGATAAAGAGAGGCTTGTTTCTGATTTGTGTGAAACTAAGAGTCTATTGTTTAAAAACAACCAAAAAAAAACTTTAATTTCTACACGTTATCAGAATGAGCTGCAGTTTTACTTGACAATAACACAAAGGTAACAAGTGGGGCAGATTTGTGCTACCTTTTAGCCATTTGGCTAATTCCTACTAACCTCCGTGTAGCTCTGACTGCATGGGAAAATATTATAGGAAATATTGGTTCATGTACAGTATATCAGACTTAATGGGCTTTAATGCAAGATACACAGAGAAATGTGTGAAAACAAAGGCAGTGGAGAGGACCATCACGCAGAGGTCAGCACGCTTTACGTCAGAAAAATATTATTGAAAACACAGATCAGGAAACAGAAAAGGGCCACCCTGACATCCCTTCCTGACGGACTACCTGAGGGTTTGGATTGGTAGACTACTCCCAAATACACACAAGAACACACACACACACACACACACACACACACACACACACACACACACATATATATATACACAAAGGGATAGAAATCTTTCCCAAAAGATCCTTCATGATTATGATACACCCATGTGGATAATTACAAACATTGTTTAAATTGTTGGTTCGTTTCCGAGCCACAACCAACTAATAAGGTTGCAAAATCATGCAGCAACAAAGAATCTGAACCTATGAAAAAATTTAGATCTTTTTCTTATGAAATTTTGTGGAGGAAACATTTCCAGACGCATTATGCATGAAAACAACCCTATTCCCAAATGGGCATCCAGTCATCCAGTTCATGGTCAGCCTAAACACGTACATAGATGAAAACTTAATTTGATTTCTTTTTCTTTTTTTCTTGGGTTATGGCTTTAAAGGAACAGAGTTGTAGATGTCGTCTATCTGGGTACAAATGAACAAAATTATTTGTGTAAAACCAGAGTATTGATTACAATGTTACACAGATGGAGTCACCCATAGCAACAAACTCACCTACAGAGGGCTGCAGATGCTTCCAGGTTCTTTGTTGTGTTTTTTTGCTTCGCCTTACTGTACATTTCCATGAACAGCACCAAGTTGTATCATAAAAAAGGTCAAAAACCAAAAGTACTATATATATACTAATATGTTTCCTTTACCAACATACATCTGAGTCAGATCTTGCAGGACTCTGCTGCTGATACCCAAACAGGCCTCAAACTCAGTTAAACTTGCTCAAAGCCTAAAAATGAATGTTTAATGTCTGGATGATCTGAAGATTTGAGTCCTGTACAAAATATGGGCCATACATTCATTTTTTTGGAGACTGTAGGAAAAAGTATCAGTAAGAATCTGCAGTTGAGTTAATTTCTCCTATGAGTTAGAAGTTAGTGAGTTAGGCCCCGTTTACACGTAGCCGGGTATTTACAAAAACGGAGGCGTTTTCATGCGTTTTGGCCGTTCGTTTACACGGAAACGGAGGTCAAAGTCACCAAAAACGATCATTTCTGAAAACTCCGGCCAAAGTGGAGATTTTCAAAAACTCCGTTTTCCCGTTTGCGTCTAAACGGAGGAAAACGGAGGAAAACGGAGATTTAAGCTTCAGAACGTCACATTATGCACCAGAAACTCACCAGCGTCATGTGTGCGACCTGTGTTTACAATTAGTTTGGCCACCGTCAATATTTTCTTGTATTTTACCTGTTTAATATTCTAAAGTCACACTTAAAAGTAACTCCCCCCCCCCCGTCCAGCCTCCTGCTCATTCAAGCCTGTGAGCGCGTCAGCCAGCAGCATGAAGCCTGAATTATGGTTCCGCGTTAAATCGACGGCGTAGGGTCTGCGTTAATGTAACGCGGAACCATAAATCAGCCTTAACTGGAAGTTACACACGTGTCATTTGTTGATGTTTTTCCAGGATTCTGATTGGCTTGCATGACGTTAAGAGCGTTTTCATGCGGGTCCGTGTAAACGAGGATTTTTTTGAAAACGTAGAGGGGAAAATATCCGTTTTTGTAAATACCCGGCTACGTGTAAACGTGGCCTTAGTTAATGAAGCTAGAAAGACTCAAGACTTGCAGCTAATCTCCTGAGGAATGAGTCAGCGGTAAAACCACAATACAATAAGAGAGGAGGTCTCTTCCCTGAACAGTCTCTGGTTTGGCATGTGACCATAACCATCCTGGCTTTTGCAGCTAGAAACCAAATAAAGATTTTTTTGCTGCTTGAAAACTACAGTTGGTGTGTATTAAAGTAGCAGGTTAAACCACAACTGCCAACCATCCATCCGTCCATCTGTCCGTTCGTCCGTCCGTCCGTCCGTCCGTCCGTCCATCCATCCATCCATCCATCCATCCATCCATCCATCCATCCATCCATCCATCCATCCATCCATGCATTACCTATACCTGCTCATACCTGAAACTATGCAAATGGGATTCAAACCAGAAACCTTCTGGTCTCAGAAACCCGCTGCTCCAACTTCGACTCACTCGATTGTAATTAACTTCTTAAATAGATCCAAAGTGCATTTATACATCTTTTGTAAATTTCTGCTATTTATGGATTTTTTAATTCTTAAAATGGATTTCAGAGTTGACATAAACTAGCATGAAATCAAAATATTTCCATATTTCTGAGTTTCTGCTATGAGTTGTATATCTCTGGTCTCCTTCAGGAGTGTGGTGATTAAGTTAGCGTCACTTAGTTCAAAGGGTTTACAATGTTCGTTATGAAAAGATTTTGTTTTCTTTTCAGAATTGACAGTTTCTGTAAACAAAATGTTCATTGTACATGTGACAGCAAGTTAAATCTGGGACAGTGGCTGGTGTTCATTACACTGGAAGTCTTGGCAGGTCTGCTGTGTGAGAACAGACTGTAAAAAGAACTTGACAACCCCTGGAGATTGGTTTTGATGCCCATTTGTAAGTGCTGTGGAGGATGCAGTCATGACAGGAGCTGACTCTGCCCGTCCTGGTTAATACAACATGGGCAGAATGAACTAGCCCAGTTAGCTTAGCCCATGCTAACTCATGTTAGCTTACATCCATTCTGATTTAATCCATCCGTCGTTGTTTTAGATGTCATTACTGAAGCAACATCTGAAAAGGAGACCGCTTGAGCGGAGACGAGGACTGACAGAGTTCTGGCTGAGCTTTGCCAGATCTACTGTGTCCATACGTCACTAGCTGTACGGCCACGGCCAGGCTCGGTGGCTCAGTGGCTCGGTAGCAGCAGCAGTTGGACTGCAACTTGCGGTGGTTAGCGGCCTCTGCACTGAAACACCTACTGTTTGCCCACCGGACCCTTCCAAGTGAACCCAGAAACCCAGTCTCTTAGCACAATTTTTTTTTTCTTTTTTTTTGCTCAACAAACAATTTATTCTGTATAATAAGAGTAATTATGCAGCATCAGGTCTTAATTCACAGCTCAGAAGTAAAATTGGCCAAACATGCTAAGTGATGAGTAGATTTAGTGACAACAGCTGCCATATACTGCGATGTAGCTGTCGTTCAAATAAGCATATTCCTAATTATACAGAAATCTTTGGCAGAGTTGATCTCCTTTGGGGTCAAACTCAACAATACCCAAGCTAAAATGCAGAAGCAGGGTGTGAAAAATTATGTTTACTCTTAATGTCGCCCATAGTAAGGTTAGTAGCAGCCATGTGATGCTAGTAAAACCTACCTGATTAATCTTTACTACAAGTTAAGTCCAAGAACAGACTATCCAATAATCTGAGAAGTATTTTTGTGGATACAATGCTCTCAAATACACATTGCTACTTTCTGAGAAAACCAAGCGAAGGACATCTGCACAAACTCATAGTAATTATAGCATTGTTTTTTTACTGTATTTTTACTTAGTGGTTGTTTTTATGATAAATACTGACATGGTGTAATGTCACGGATTGTCATTCATGTGAGCTTGTGTTTACCCAAATTTAAGATCTCGTGAGGGCTTTATGATTCACCTTTCTGACGGCAAAGCTTTAGTCTTGAAACTGGGTGTACTTTCTTTTAACTTGTATGTCATGGAGAGGTCCAATGTTCATACTGAGGAAAATCTTTAGATCTATAAATGTGTTCAGACACAAAGTGAACCCAACAGAGACTGCATTTAAGATCATCGGGACCTCAATCCTCCCTTTTGTTAGTCTGGTTCTACAATCTTCTTCTGTTGTTGCCAGAGGCATGCAATCCCCGAGGAATTTTTAAAAATTTCCATCCATCTTTTTGGCAGCTGATGCACTTCACTGCACAACAGCTCCTTTTCTGTGCAGGAGCCCAGCTGATGAGCGCTGCATGCATGCATGCACCTCAATGATGGCATTGCATTGAAATTGTGGTAAATAAGGACTTCCTCAGTAATGAGCTAATACTTGCATTAACGGTATATGGTAATGTACGGTTATAAACTTTGTAGTAATCACAGATGGGGGAAGGGTGGGCGACTAAATTCTGAGAAAAAAAAAAAAAAAAAAACTGATCAGAGCAATATAACGAGCCCCAAAAAGTGTATTGCATGTATGTATTGGAGGCAGCACTGACATATAGTGGACTGGGAACACAAATGGACATAACGTTGGGGAGACTTCCTAAATCTAACCATGCCAAATCTCAGGCGGTTGTCCACAAAACAATCAATTTCATAGCAACTACTGTGCGTCATTCTTCCATATACACTCTACAACCACTGGCAAATAAGAACTAATCAATCAATCTAAACACAGCCTGTCTACCCGAAACAGCTTGTCAGCCATTTGAATATTCTTAGACAAGGACAATCTCGCCAGTGCCTGAGATGTCATCCAGAAATTACCTACCATACCTTTTATTTCTCATATTATTTTGAAAGTTGATCAGAGAGACTGAAATTGGCCGGTGACTGGTGTTAGATTATGTTGCTGTAGCATGAGCCAGCTATTGCAGAGCCCTGGTTCAGCATGCAGACTTGCACAAACAATAGTAATAAGCAAGTGGATTTTTTTGTTGGGCACTTTTCTTTCTCTTATGGCGCTTTTGCACTAGTCTCGCCTCCGCCCGGCTCGGCTCGGTACAGCCCCGTCTTGCACGTTTGCACTAGGGGCTGAGACGGGTAGAGCCGCTCCAAGCCGATACTATTTCTGTAACCATTCTGGCGAGGTTCTATCTCAGGGCTGAGCAGGGACTATTTCCAACGTCACCACCCTCCACGCCAGTGATTGGTCGGGGGCGGGGCCGTCAGACGTTTGAATCAGGAAGCGGGAGTCAGCGCGAGAGGGACCCACGGCTCGCAGCATTTTTATTATAAAGCGCAAAACGTCTGTTTGGTGATCCAACTCTGAGGTGCAGATGTTCATAAACCTGGTGGCTGACGAGAGAATTAAAAAAGGGATGTAGACGGGCTGTTTTACTCTCAGCCGCTCGCGGCTCCAGCTGATTTCTGATCAGCGCCGACATGAACAAAGCGGTTGCGCAATCGAGTACGTCACAGCAGCTTCACCCCAACCTGCCCACTTCCCACCTGGCTGTGGAAAAACACACGGGTAGAGGCGGGTAATGGCGTGAAGAGCCGAGTCGGGCCGAGTAAGTCCTAGTGCAAAAGTGCCATAAAAGCCACTCTATGTAACAATACACCTTCTGAACACATGGGGGCAGCATATCACAATAGGGTTTGTTTATCTCCCCCTGACATAAACAAGAGTAGGTTTACCTCAGGTAGGAAAAGGTACTCCCATCTTAGGACAGTATTATCAATTGGTCGTTTGTCAACACAGTAGCTCGGTGTGCCCCCTTGTGGTCAGAAGTGGTTCTGCTCCATAAATGACTTTAAAAATAGCAGTTACAACCCAACTGAATAAAAACAACATAATAATGATGCATTTATGGTTCATCAATTCATAACAGAACAAACCAGTGACAGTACTGTTGTAAAGATCGGTGACATATATTTTAATATCACTTCGTCCCACTAGAGGTGCACTTCCTTGCACCAGGACACATGGACAATCTTGTGATATGCTGCCACCCTGTGGTCATAAGTGGTATTCCTAGATGCAGTGGGCCAAAGACACATTAGAGCCAAATTCCTGCCATTAAAATGTAACTACTGGTGACATTATAACATGAAAAGTAATATTAGAGTAGAAGTACAGTAGGATTTGCTGAATACATTGTCCAGAAATTGCGATGGCTGCTATAGTGTACCTTTGAATTTATCTTATTATCTTTACATGTGAAGCAGATCTCTTCACCTTGAGCATACACTTATCACTACATTTGATGCAGAGCTTGTTCTGTTAACCCACAAAATCAAAATAATGCTACACGGGCAGTGAATACAACTTATTAGTTCTGCTTGTTGCATCACAGGCAAAAGCTGAAAAACTGTTGCAGTTACTGTGATACAAAAACTGGCCTTTGGTCTTTCCACTCAGGACTTTGTCATCTACCTGCTGGCAGCCACGAACATTGTTATCGGTCATCAACGTGGTCCTGAAGACCGGTCGAAAGCTGACATCCTTCTCTCCGCCGCCGACATCCTCCCAAAGCATTGTTACCTGCATCGCGCCGCCAGCGGCGGTGCTTTCATGCTCTGCCCTTATAAAGACGCCGTAGTCACCAGGAACGGTAAAGTTCTTAGAAACGAGGTGAAGCTCAACCCCGGCGACGTTATCGGGCTCGGAAGGAGGTACCTGTTTCTTTTTAAAGACCCCTCAGCTTTGATCCACAAGGTAAGATGCCGGTCTGTTTCAGGGAGGAAGAAAAAGGAAAAGCGGTTTTACTCTGCATGTATGTTAATCCTGAACCATGCATGTTCTGTTTCTTTGGAACCTCAGGAAGTCAACAGTGCTGCTCTCGAGCCCAGCGGGTGTCCTTCTCCGTGGACAACGAGTCAAAGTCCAGCCACACAAATGAGCCAAACTGCAGAGATGATCCTCTGCAACAGCTGCATCCTAAACTGCACTGACCTCCACAGCTCAAGCGGGACGCCGTCTCTTGACTCGGATCCTCCGTTTCTCAAGTCCCCTGAAGGCCACAGCCTGACTCTGAACTACCGGGCTGAGGATGAAGACCGCATCGTCAAGGAGATTGTTGCTATGGTAGACAGCTGCAGACCTCCGCTGACAGTCCCCTTTCTGTTGAGCATGTGTCTTCAGTATTCCTCGGCGTATCTTCAAACATCGGACCTCCGCAGGCTCCTGCTGCTCATTGCAAGCCATGTTCAGAGTGCCATGTGGGTGAGTCATGATTTTTAGACTATAACACCACTGTTCTTGAGCCGAATAAGTCAGAGGAGTCCAGACCTCTGAAGCCCATCATGTGGGAAGGAGTTTGACAGACTTCCAAAACGACACAGCAGTAACTGTAAAACATACAAGTAAGGTCGAAATCATTAACTTCCTTTATGAAATGAAAGAAAAAAGTAAACCTTTTCATGGAAATGACCAAAACTCTTGCTGTTTGATGGATTATATGGTAGTTCCTACTGTGAGTTTGTGAGACTACATTGTTCCCATCTGTACCCCACATGCTTCTCCGCATCCCTTGTGTGCGTATGGTTGTTAATTACTGATGTCAACAAACAACGCAACTGTAGAGGGAATGCTTTAATTTTTCCTAATTCTGAGTTAGAGGAAACAAAACCAGCGCTTTGATTGGCTCAGTTTCCCCTGCGACGTCTGGCGGTACCGCTCCGTTTTATATGCGTTCAAAAGCAGCTTGATGACATTCAGAGTCAGAGCAGTGTGAACGTGACCTTGAACTCCTTCATCAGATTCTCCAGGATCTGGATTTTGGTACCCTTCCCAAGGTTTTAGACTTTTAGATGTATGTGGGCCATGCCAGAGACCCGGAGCACCCTAAAGCTTGACGAGCAGCAGATTCCTTTACTTCATTCCTCAGGTTTCTCCATCCAGTTGACAGTTTAACAGTCTTCCTTGCTTACATTTCATCTCTTCCGTTATTAGACTTGAAGGATCGCCTTGTTTCCACTTCCTCTCCGTTATTCTGCATGGTCAGGTTTTTTTCCAGTTTTGCCTTTTCCTCAGCGTGACTACAGGTCCTACCAGGAGCGTTTCAGAAGCTGCCTGCTTTGTGTGATTCGTGAGTTCACTAGTTTACCCGAAGGTCTCGAGATCACGTGAGAATGTTTGGCCAAGTCAGGTCAGACAAGACATGGAATTTGACTCGGTTTGTTTCGCTCACTGTACAGTAAATAGGCAATAGAAAAATGACAGCTCTCATTAACATATATACCATTTTTTTTTAAAGTTATAGGCCAGGGGTATTCAACTAGATTCGGCCGGGGGCCACATCTGCAAAAGGACTATATGGAGAGGGCCGCACAATTTGAAAATATGGGGGTTTTCAAAATGTATTTTGCACTCACAGACGAAGACTTATGTAAATATAATACATTTGTATTATACATTTGAATATATCTAGTTTACATATGAATTATGTATTAATTGTCTCCAGATTTAGTAATTGTGAATGTTAAATATAATATTCAGATAAAGAAATATTATTTTAAATGCAAGTTCATTTTGAAACCATGCATTGTGCAAACTTAATGAAGTTGATATTGACCTACTTTGAATATTATATTAAGCATTGAGCACAACCATTTTAGTCCATAGTAGCCGGTTATAAAAAATTTTATTTAAAAAAAAAAAAAAAAAAAAAAAAATTTCAACAAACACCCCCTTTTTTGAAATATGACCAGGGGCCACATAAAAGCTCCTGGCGGGCCGCATGTGGCCCGCGGGCCGCGGGCCGCCAATTGAATATCCCTGTTATAGGCGGTTATCACCCAAAGCTTTGTCCTCTCCTTAAGCCAGGGTCACACAGGGAGCAGGAAAGCACCACGGTCCGGTTTTGCAGTGGTGTCACTCAGAGCGACTCGGGTCCCACAGGAAGTATTTCAAAAACATAGCGCTCCTCGGTTGGATTCTACACTACACTAAAATGAACGTTTCGATTTCTTAATCAACGTTTTCACATGAGTGGTCGTAGTAAAAACGTAGTAAAAACAGCTGATAGGGACGTTGTCACTTCCCATCACGTGACACTCTGAGGAAGGCGGGAGAACCGCTGAAACTGTTAGATTGAAGGTAAGAAGTCGGTACTTTGTCTGGAAAAAAGAAACTTTAGGATATGTATCATGAGTGCTCAGAGTCAAGTAGAAACAAGGCATTAAGCTACTTTTCTTGATGAACCAAAAGATGAAAATGTTGAAAACAACCTCATTAAATCTCAACCCTCTCAACTAAAAAAGCCTCTACTGTTCACCCCGTCATGCAGGAGCACACGAAGGACTTCGCTGGAGTTCAGCCAGAAGTGTGAGCACACCTTGTTTAATTCTTCCCTCAGTAATTATACTCTTTTTAATGTCACAGGCAACACTAGTGATTTTATTGGGCCCTGTCTTGCAGCCTCAGCAGCAAAAGTTCAAACCCCGAACACCCGCAGGCTCTCGACCTTGACGAGATCGTCTCAGGACTGCGCCCCCTGGTGGTGTGGATGTCCAACAGCCTGGAGCTGCTGCAGTTCGTCCAGAACCAGCTGCCTCTGATTCTGGAGTGGAGAAGCCAGAAGGAGCAGAGCCAGGAGGACGAGGGAGGGGAATGGGAGGACGACGAAAGCAAGGAAGCGCTGAACTTGGGTTGGTGGTGTTGTTGGATACAGTGAACATGTGACCAAACAAGGGGCTTCACCCGTCTCTCTGAACCGTCATCGCTCAGATCAGCTGCAAAAGTTACTAAACATAAACAACAAAGTCTGACTTTTCTCTGCATCCCATATGATGTGAATTCTTTGTTTCATCTACATGTACACATGTAGACAAATATGTAATTTCAAACTGACAAAACTAAATACAGTTAATAATTGAACTGACGAAAAACAAACATTGATTTTTGAATTGTGGTTCAACAGAATCATAAAAACACAAACTGGCGTGAACACATTAGTCGATACCACTAGAAAAGCTTGGATATGATTCGACCACACTGATGTGTTAAACTAAAGTGCGTCCTGTTAACGACAACATCACAGGGGGATTTCAAACTTCAGACAGTCTGACTGTTAAAAGCGTTAAAAGTCGTCACTCTGCCGATTGGTATTATGGCATTTAGTGTTGTTTTCATCAGCCTGTTTCAATTTTAGTTTTAGTCTGCACTTTGGGTCAAGCTATCATTTTAGTTTTTGTTAGTTTTAGTCACGTTCATTCTCATTTTAGTCGTGTCAAGTTTAAGTCGACTAAAAGTTTCAGCATTTTAGTCTTATTTTAGTCAGAATTGTCCAGGACCATTTTAGTCTCATTTTAGTCAAAGATTGTATTTAGCCAAACCCATTTTACAATTCAAACAAGGTTATCTTATTATTATATTATTGTTACCTTATAGACTCAAGAATACATTCATTCCAGATACAGAAGACGCTCTAATTTGAGTTTACAACATATTTATTTTTCCTCATTTCTCCCCATCTTTTTCTTTTTCGACGACACATTGGGTTTTCTTTTCCACATCTATGTAGGAAAGTGTATCCAAAGATGGTCTCTTCTTCTCCCAGCCCCAGAGCAGATCCCCGCATTTCTCTATTTAACGTTGTTTTTAATTGACGTGAACCTAGAGCTCTGCGTTAACGGCATCAGCCTCTTAACCTGCAGCTGCATCTTCTGGATCTGATTCCCCGCTGCAGCGACTGGGATTGAGGAAGTGACGTCACCAGCAGCAGAACTAAACCAGAGGAAACTACTGAAAACATGAAGATTAAGGATCTTTGTTTGAACATTTTGTCTCGTTTTGGTCAACGAAAATGAAGACACATTTTAGCAGAGTTTTTATTTTGTAATCTACATTTTAGTCTCGTTTTTATTCGTCTACGATATTGCATGATATATTTAATTATCATTATCGTCACATGACCAGCATTTTTGTTGCGTCTCGTCTCGTTTTCCTCAGGTGATAAAGGTTCGTTGACGACGATATTTAGTCATAATTTTCATTGACGAAAGCAACTTAAATGGCGCTCACCTCACTGAGCGTGGACCGGAAGAAGCAAAAGAGAGAGTTGATCAGACAGGACAAGCATGTTAAAGGTGAAGGGGACCATCTCCTTAGAAACCATCTCCAAGCAGCTTCATGTTCCTGGCACCGCAGACGTGAATTTAATTCAGAAGTTTAGTGTCTACAGGACTGTAGCCAGAGGAATATTGATGACTAACTGAAGAGACGGATGATACGAATGGAGAAAAAAACCCTTCAAACTTGAGACAGCTGGAGCAGTTTGTCCATGACTGGATTAAGACACCTGTCTGGAGGTGCACTAGTCTTACTGAGAGGTGCACAAATCACGTTAGTGTTCTGGTTTCCTCTAAAAGTTGTTCAGGAAATGTTCAGTTGAGGCCAAATTCAAAGGATTCTGTTGAACCACAGTTTAAAAGTAGTGTCTGATTTTCATTAGACGATTTTTAGTTAATTGTTTTTATTCCATTTATTTTTTGGGTTTTGAATCGTTTCACTTTCACAACTCGTTTCATGCGTCTGGTCCTTGTCGGGTCTCTCAGTCCACATTTTAAAGGGGACCTATTATGGCATCTAATACCTATTTTAAACAGGCCTTGAATGTCTTAAAAACAAGCTTTTGATTGTTTTTGCTAAATAAATTAGAAATTCAGCCTCTGAGCCATGTCTTTATCATCCCATTCTCTAACCTCCTTCTCTATGCGGGATTCTGAGTGGGCGGGGCTATGATAATGAGGCATGTGCTGATTGGCTGCCTGAATGATTCGATACACCGCTACGAAAAAATGGCGGAAGCTCCGGCCGGTGGAGTTAGTTGTGGGTGTGGTTTCACGCATCGGAGGCCAACCTATGTAAATCGCATTTTCGTTGCGTAACGACGGGAGCAGAATCTGAACGGCTCGTAGATCCACATCAGACTGGATGGCTCATCCGGGCGGCTGTACAGACACTGCAGAATTTGGTTGCTTTCCTCCTTCTCTGAGTCGGCAGGCTGAGGGGAGACCACTTTATATATGTTAAAGCAAGAAAAAACTTGTTTTTCATAATAGGTCCCCTTTAAAGTCACACGCTGTGATTTCATAGACGTGTATGACTTTGTGCTTTTCAGTGGTGTTGGAGCTTTGTATGTCCGCCGTGCGCTCGGCCAGCGAGGAGACGATGGCTGTCCTGGAGGAGGTCATCATGCTCGCCTTCCAGCAGTGTGTCTACTACATCACCAAGGTAACGGAGGACCGCTTCGCTAGAGTCACGTCTTTGATACGAGATGAAGATGTATCCCTCGCTCAAGATGAAGACATGCAGCCTAAAAGAAGAAAATGATCAAAGGCAGACGGAGAACAAAGAGTGTAGTTCGCTTAGATGGGGCAGCATACTGTCAGACAACACTGGAGGTATTGTTACGCCAGAGAGACTGGACACCAGGAGAGTGTGTGTGTGTGTGTGTGTGTGTGTGTGTGTGTGTGTGTGTGTGTGTGTGTGTGTGTGTGTGTGTGTGTGTGTTCCTGGAGGATAAATACTATTCATACCAGAGAAACCTTTGTACTGCAGTCTTTTTTTATTTATTTATAGCTGATTAGTTGCATAAGAGGAATTCAAATGAAAGATAAACTAACCAGAAGCAGCTGTTGCTCAGCCAGTACAAACGGCGTTGGGCGAAATGTGATCAAAAACTTACGCAATAACGGTGGATTAAATGAGCATACGGGTTTAAGAGGTGGCATGAACGCGCTGCAGGACACCGCGGGGTCAAAGAGAAATGTCACATGACTGCAGGAACATGACGGCAGGGCTTAGCTTCTCCACCCAGGCGCTTGTTCCTTGGTCATAGCTGGGAGAAAAATGTTGTTGGCAGAATTCTGCTCCCTTCTGTCATGTATTTGCGGATAAAGTTGGTATCTGTATATTCCTTATACGTTAGTGCCGTCATGTGGAAAATAAAGCAGGCCATTCTGAACTAATGCTAAAAAAAGACTTGACACATTCAGCTGTGTTACTTATTTATTACTGATTTATATTGAACAAAATAAAAGGAAACATATAAAGAGGTAAATACATTTTTCTTTTACAAAATACATAATATGCAGTGTTGCTCAAGCCTCTTTCTTGTTCCCTGGCTGGACGTAGCGCGTGGAAGGATCTGGACTGGTGGTGGTCTTCAGCATGAGATGTGTAGTTGGAGTTAAAGATGAGTCTCTGTCTCTGAGACTAAAATGAGCTGGAAAGAGGTCAAAGTCTGAGAATGATATCAGAGCAAGATGAGAAGTCTGTTGAAATAAACTGAGATTCTGTGTTTCTCTTAACTCCGCAGCAAAGATGTTTTCGCGCTGGCATCAAGTGTCAAAAAACAAACCTTTACGCTCTTGAAAGGCTTGTCAAATTGTCTTTTATTAAAAAAAATAACTCTGCGGGTGGAGGAAGAACAAGTTTCTTGTCTTCAATTCTTAAAACTAAGAAAATCGTGAAAGAGACTGAAAGAGACTCAAAACAAGGCTTCTTTCTTTCTTTCTTTCTTTCTTTCTTTCTTTCTTTCTTTCTTTCTTTCTTTCTTTCTTTCTTTCTTTCTTTATTTCTTTCTTTCTTTCTTTCTTTCTTTCTTTCTTTCTTTCTTTCTTTCTTTCTTTCTTTCTTTCTTTCTTTCTTTATTTCTCAAACATGACTTTTCGCTGTGTAACATTCTTCTCCGGTCGTTCTTGAGACCAGTTTTGGCCCATTTATTTCAACTGAGTGACACCGAACACATCGAGGCCTCTGAAAACTCTTAAAGCAAACGAGTGAGTTTAGTGCGTACAGTACGTTTGTGCTCTAATCTGACTGCGTTCACTGACAAAGACTAAATAATATTCCATTGTGGCCACAACATCCAGTTCTGTGCGTTTGTACTGAGGCTGCCCCACCACACCCATGGAAGGGTGCCCAGGAAAGTTTCAGACAGATTTCCAGCCGAGCCGCGTGGGCGAGGGCCAAAACGTCGTCCAAAGAAATGCTATTGACGATATTGACCTATTCAAGTTCATACTATGACATCAATCACGCTTCTCAGCGCGTCTTCCTCCTCAGTCAGCGGCTCAGCAGGAATTCACAGCTACTACATGAGGAAGTGCATGAGCGTCTCTCAGCTGCTGCTCCGCGGCAGCAGCGTCAGTCTGAAGGGCCTGTGTCATGTCACGGACCGAGTCAAATCAGAGGCAGAATTGGCGGTT
Organism: Cololabis saira; assembly: GCF_033807715.1. NCBI lineage: Eukaryota > Metazoa > Chordata > Actinopteri > Beloniformes > Belonidae > Cololabis > Cololabis saira. The sequence goes on along the minus strand of NC_084605.1, from coordinate 20,689,946 downwards.
TGTCGTGTTGTTGCAGTAGCCAAGCCGAGGTCTCACATGTGGTGCCGGTCGGGCCTCAGATGGACTGATGCACCAGGTTTCAGGTTTCTTCTCTGTACGCTTGGTTTCCCACGGTGGAAGGCATCGAGTGCACTGAATCTCTAAAGAGGAAACTGCCGGAGTTCCTGTAACGTTTCTGTCTCGCAGGTCTGAGACGGCACATTTTTGCTCGGTGCGAAGGGAAGTGGTTACCTAACTACCTGCACTCGTGTAGCATCGAACCAAATGGCTTCCAGATGCGGGTTGTCAGTGAAGCCATAAATAATGTCGTGTTTATAAATGTATAGAATAACGTTTTGGTGCTTGACTCGCCCTTGTATTTTATGACCGCTTGTCATGCCCGTTTGAGCTTAACCTGAAACAGGTTTGTTGATCAAGTGATTCTTTTCAAACTACTCGGATGTGAGGTTGTGACTGTAAAGCTGATTTTCTTTATCGGGTTAGTTGTTTTTTTCTGAGAACAAAACAAAAGGAAGCAATCAGGAATTTAATTGGCTTAAATTCAAAATCGACTTAACCCTGTAATGCCTGATGGATCGTATTTGACGCATACAGTACATTTCAGACACTTCTGCACCGCCCACATGAATGAATGAATGAATGAATGAATGAATGAATGAATCAATCAATCAATCAATCAATCAATCAATCAATCAATCAATCAATCAATCAATCAATCAATGAATCAATGAATGAATGAATGAATGAATGAATGAATGAATTTGTCTTTAGTCTCATTAGCAGTTTGATGCCAATCAATAATCAAATACTCAAAAACAAAATATATAAATACAATTAACCGGTGTGTTAGCGAATAATGATACAAAAAAATTAAGAAACTCTTAAAGACACAATTGAGGGCGTTTTTAATTTCAATACATAATGACTTCAAATAAAGAAAATCTGATTTTCTGTGTATTTCATTCGTCAGGCTTTAAAGGCCTTGCTGTAATATAACGTTTTCAAGTTAATAAACCATTAATTGACATTTGGAGAGAGCAAAATCTAAAATCTTTTGTTCCTAAAGGTAATTTCTTAACTGTTTCTATCTTATTCTTCAAATGTTTTTAATCCTTTTAATTACCTTGGTGTCCAGTACTTGTATTTAAAAGGAACCCTGCATATTAAGACATGTAGGTCTTAAAAGATAAATGTTGGTATCAATTATAACAATGTGATATAAAAAATCTTGTTGATGTCTTCGTTTTTATAAAATTTGAAAATATAATTTAACCCTTAATAGGTCGCCATTGTTGTTTACATTCTGGGTAGTGACGTCAGACGGTGGCCACTGCTGGCCCCCGTACACTGTTTTGACACCCAGAAACAGATGAAAACACACCTAAACAGGTGACGGCGCACCAGAAACACAGATCAAAACACAGCTAAACATTAAGGTGACGGCGCACCTACAAAAAGTAAAAAAAAAAAAAAAAAAGTACAGCCCCATACAGCATGAACTATAAAAACACCATAAAACTCAGATAGACTAACAGACCACACGTTTCAACTAGCAGATAACCGATGCTACAATAAAAACCCCAGCCAGATCTGGCGTCATTAAATTAAATAAAGATGTTCTTGCCTATTTGACGCGAAGTCTGCCCACCGGCTTCTCCATCCCAGCGAGAGCGGAGAGCGGATGGCGGAGCGCTGCGGGCTGTAGAGCCACGGCTACGCCGTCTACGCAGGAGCAACAATGGCGACCTACGAGTTAAATTATATTTTCAAATTTTATAAAAACGAAGACATCAACAAGGTTTTTTATATCACATTGTTATAATTGATACCAACATTTATCTTTTAAGACCTACATGTCTTATTAGCCAGGGTTCCTTTTAAGGGTCTTAAAGTCCTTTAAACTCCAAGCCCAAAGTAGGGTCAGCCTTGCTCCCCACATCCTCTAGTCCTCCCTGTCATTGTGGCAGCATCGAGTTTGTTTGGTTGAGTGTTAACCCGTAACAGCAGAGTGAGTGGGGAGCAGAGAACTGGCTGATAAAATGAGGGACAATGCTTTGCAAGGAATGAAACTAATTAACAAACTGAAGAGCTTCAGTCAACGAACACAACAGCTGGAGCAGCAGATGGACTCTGCTGGTCATATAGTATTTGTGCAACGTGATTTGGAAGCCGCTACGCAAATCCAGCATGAAATCCGCCACCCGCTCCGTCTTGCATCAGCCAACTCTTCTCATGTCGGTGAAAACAGCAACACATACCAAACAGACAGCGGATAATAGCTAATCTAAAAACGCCATGTGATTGACATACAGGGGGACTGTTCCTGCTCCACTGCAGGGTTGTGGATGTCTTTGAGTGAATCTAGTCTGGTTGCCGCTCTCACCTACATCACATGCTGATTGTTTTTATGTCCATCTGATGATGTCCAGAAGCAGTTCCTTCAGCCTTACCTGGTTCTGAGTCCAAATGAACCACACTAGTTTTAGGAATCGTAGAAAAGAAATAATCCAGATGGCTGGCCTGGCTAAACCCAAGTTGCATTCCTGCAGTAAATGCGGTTGCAACTAGAAGTCTAACAATAAAGTTGAGAAAACGTTTTTTGAAACCCTTTTTTATTTATAAAATGTATTATAACTGATATTTTTTTATTACTTTTGTGAAAGTCTTTGTGAAAGATTGTGGCTTTGAACAGCTGGAAGATTTCCACCTAATGTTTATTTTTGGGATTAGAAGCTTCTGAGAAGATAACTGGCATCATTTTAGTTATTGGAGACACGCTTGTGGATGCATTTCAAACACAAGAACTATATTGCATTGCATCAAGGGAAAATCAACCAAAGACATCATGAAAGGAAGTGTGGACCTCCAGAAGTCTGGTTCATGCTTGAAAACAGTTTCCAGAGGGTTGAAGGTCCCGGTATAAACACCAGGAGAGCATGCAGCCACTCAGAAAGAGATGGTGTGAAGTATACAAAGGAAACCCACATCAACAGGACCAGGCAAAGATGCTGGCTAACTCTGGTTAGAGGATATCTTTATTTACTGAAAAACAGGCAACGGTTCGGCTAGGGCTGCACGATTAATCGTTAAAAAATCGCGATCTCGATTCATGCTTGAACGCAATCTCATTTCCAAATGACGACGATTTAAAAATTAAAAAAAAAAAAAAAAAAAATCTTTTTTTTTTTTTTGGGATGTTTATTGTTTTTATGTTCAATGTCAGCTGTTACAAAGTTGATGCCAGTCTTTTATCAGGCACCATCATATTTTTTGTAACGTTTACCTTTTGTGTCGGCAGCTTCTTAATAGCAGCAAAAGGCAATTGGGGGTTCATCCCAGCCAGAGGAATAATTTGTTGCCTCAGAACTACAGGATCTGTTACAAGTCCCCTTTCTGAAAGGGTGTTCAACTCAGGGAGGAACAAATATTGTTCAAAATTGTTATTATTGTTTAAATTATTCAAAGGTTTGTGTAAAGAAGACAAGAGATGTTTATTGTTATTATATTTTTGTTCAGCTGTTGCAAAGTTAAAGTAATAAGTGCAATAAATTTTATATTGGAAAAAAATCGTGAGAGAATCGTGATCTCAATTCTAAGCAAAAAAATCGTGATTCTCATTTTGTCCAGAATCGTGCAGCCCTAGGTTCGGCCCACTGAGAGATGTCCCTAATGAGTAAATGTGATGTACACGGTGCAATAAAAGCACCTTGTATATCACACTGGCCCCACTGAATGGCAACACAGCAAGACAGAGCATCTGCTCCAAATCCACCCTAAAAGATCCAGATTACAGTTTGCAGCGCAACACGTGGACAAAGAATTTGATTTTTGGAGGTGTGACCTGAGACTAAAACTAAACCATTTGGTCATAACGATCACTATTATACCTGGAGGAAATGGGGAAGTTCACAGGCCTCAGAACACCACCCTAACTGTGAAGCATGGGGGTGGCAGCATCATGTTTTGGTACTGCTTTTCTGCAGGAGAGACCGGCTCTCTTCACAAAACATGTAGATTTACTGTATCAATATCTCACATCCTCAGTTTAAACAATGACGCCTGGTTGCTGATGGATCTTCCAAATGAGTAATGATCCCTGTAATACATCTTTCACCTCCTACTTTTAATCCCATAGATGCTGAAGAAGCATGTGCAACCAAGAAGGCTCTAACTGACCTAACATTGGAAAGTCTGCTCAGGTTTTTCTGCCAGTCTTTTTCCAAACTGCATATAAACTTCTGGTTGACACTTTATAAAGTGTCATAATTCAGTTCAGGACCAATACTATTTTTAATAGCACCCCGAGCACATCCACTGGCTGTGAAGCACAGTTTTACTGAGTGAAAGAGGAGGCAGATGAAGCTGTTCGTCCTCCTGCTTTCAGGTTTTATTTATGTTTCCCTAGAAATAGTATGATTTTTCCTTTGTTTTGCCAGTTAATTCCCTCATGTCTCATCCTCCATCTCACGACTGTCACATCATAAAAATGTTATATCCTTGAAGGATGTGCTGATGTCACGGAAGTCAGTCTACAAAGCTACCTTAACAGAGACCTAAAGATTTACGTTGCCGGACATCCTGGCTGCCGAGCTGCTGCCTCGCAGAGCTCGGGTGATATATTTTGGCAGGACTGGACGTGTGTTGTCAGCAGGGATCTCAGAGTCTGGCAGGAGACACAAAGACTGAGCTGCAGCTTCGGCTCATCTTCAAAATGGACCATAACTCTTCGATATTAACAATTGCACACCACATGAGAGGTGGTGAAAACGTCCCAAATCTGGTTATTTTAAGATATATGATGCTTGTTCATCCAACATAAGGTTTATTGCTGAGGGATGGAAAACATCAGGCGCCACTGGTGAGCAGCTATTCCAGCTGAAGACATGCTGCGATAAATAAAGGCGCATTTTAACAGGCTTGTGGCCGAGACTGCGTGTTTACTTGTCCGTCACAATGAATGTACAAAATAAGCAGACGCCGCACTCCGGGCCAAGATGTGCCATGGGTGCATATAGTTATCCCAGAATCCAGTGCTGGGGGGGGGAATTAGTCTCACTCTGAGCAATATTTTCCAGCCAGCAACACTTGTACGATCATTTTGTGAAATGTTTGGCCTCCATTGTCCCGTGCCTGATGGGAGCCGTGGCCGCTACGGTCTCCTGTTGATGTTCAGCCCGCTTGGGCTGCACAGGCCTTACAGTAAATGTAAACCGATCTGCTCAGGGTGGATTCTTTCAGCGCTCTTCACTCAGCATTTCTCGTCGCAGCACCGTGCCAAGCCCACATTTAGAGGCATAGTCAGTTTTTTAGGAATGTGGATCTATGGCTGGCACGGGCCTCAGATGCTTTGTGGGTGTAAGGGGGGATGTCTGCGTCCAATTAGCCCGAACAAAGCTGTGGTTGTCCGGCTTCACTCAGAAGAAAGGCAGGAACCTTTGGATGAAAGGAGGGAAACGTTAGGAACTGCATCGGGCTTGAAGTTTGTGACCACTGAATGCGTCAAAATAATCATGTATCGGCCGTGTTAGAGCATTAACGGCGGACATGCGAAGGTGATACGGGTGGTCTGAAACCTGAGCCCGAGGGTTAGATGTTTTACTTTCTCAGGGATCAAACATGCACCGCACAACGTTAACTTTTCCAACCTCAAATTGACCCACAAGAATTGTCAACAGCCTCCAGCTCGACATGGATGAATGAGTCACTCTGAGCTCGTTTTCTCTTTAACCAGTTCCTTTACCCAGTCCTGCCGGGCCTTCTGGACTGCAACCCGTTCAGGGAGAGTCCCCACGCGCCGGGGCCGGGCGACGGCGCTCGGGTCCTGGGTGGCAGCGGGCTGCAGGTCCCCGGGGAGATCCAGCAGGTGGTGGAGGTCCTGAACCGAACCTGGACGCTGCTGTCCGACTGTCACGTCCACCAGGAGATCTCCTCCCAGCTCATCGGCTACCTCTTCTACTTCATCAATGCATCGCTCTTCAACTCGTTCATGGAAAGAGGTACCAACACCAGAGCACGCTCAGATCCATCCAGGTGTACATAGCCGTCCTGAATCACTTTTTAAAGTGTTGCTCCTTTAATGGTATCAGTATCAGTAATTAAAGGTGGTATGTGGCACCTTTTTCCACAGATTAATACAGTTATGTGTATTCTAACAGAGGCGTCTGTGACATTTAGTGGTCAAAACACCCCAAATATCGCTCTTTAAGCTTCTGTTGTATCCCGTATAAGCTTCTTTCAGATCGGCGGTATTTCTGCGCCTGTCGCTTTAAGAGCAAATGTTGCTCTTCCTGCCCGCACTGAAAACTGTATTAATGGTTCTTTAGCCCCATAACGTCAGAAAAGCTATGAAATTCAGATAAATATGAAATAAAAATTCCTGCTAGTGTTCAGAACGCTGACTATATCTGTCAATCCAGCAACTCCCGCCTAGGAATCTGACTTTCCAAGCAGTTTCACGATGAATCAGTTGAATCCATGTTCGTAAAAATGCTTAAAGCTGCAATCGGGACCAGAGTTATTATAGTTAATGGAAACTAATATAACTCTGGTCCAGACCTTCCAAAAGATCCAGTCACTGGCTAGAAAATTTGAACCTGTACAAAGTTCATGCCCCTTCCAACCTCTCCGCAACAACTCTGCACGTTCATCTGAGCTTTAGTGCACAAGCACGATTAAATAAGGTTACTTTGTTTTATAAATAATAAACCTCATACAACCACTTCCCACCTTGTCTTAGTCAGGCGGTGGTGTGTGAATCAGGGGGGCAGTTGTCTGGAGCGTGTGTGCGACTCTGAGTGACATTCGGTAAACACGCCCACTGACTCTGACTGGGGGGTAGAGACTTAAAAAACTGCATCACAAGCTGCAGGTGGTGTCAAAAGAGGAAGATTTGCTGTCAAACCATCAGAAACAATTTGGTTATTTCAGTAAATACGGCGTACGAACTGCAGCTTTAAGGTGCAGCTGCGCGTGCAACTGTCCGAATCGCATTAAGATGTGTAACATTGACGGCACAAGACCTACGTCAAAGGAAGGTCAGTGGGTCATCCAGCTTCTTTCATCTCAACTTTTGCAAGACCAGTAAAATGAAACTGGTACCACGTTGAATCCATCGTGGATTAAATTCAGATGTGCTTTGCCTGTAAGTTTGGTTTCAGTTGAGACGGGCTTTCCAGAGAGATCTACCACTTTTATTCTTAACTCCAGCGCAGAGTCCTGCCCCTCTTCATCTGCTGCTTCATTGGCTCCACTGACTTAAAAGACAACTATTAATTACTTCTTAGAGTACTTTAACCTCATCAATCCCACTACGACCTGCACATAAACGTGTATATTCTCAGGTGTTCCTGTCGGCTCATACACTAATGTCACTTTTCCACTAGCACCTACTCAGCTCTACTCATCTCAACTCAGCTCGACTCGACTCGGCCTGGTTTCTTTTCCATAACAATTCAGCACCTGGAGCAGAAGTAGGAGGTTGGAGTGAAGCTGCTGTGACGTATTTGATTGTGTATCTAAACAAAGAAGACAACAACACTAAAGATGTAGAACCTGGAGGAGATGATGTATGAGCTGCTGGGTCTGTGGCTTGTGTTCAATATCAAGTTAAAAAATGGGAGTGAGAGAAGCTTCAAGCTGCAACGCTTTTTCATTTTTTTTTTTTTCTCTGCGCTGATGCAAAGTCAGCTGGGAGCAGCTATGAAGTGACAGAGCTCCTGTTAGATCTTGTCCTTCCATATCGCCTGTCTAGATCCCTTTTTAATTCTCTCCTCAGCCACCAGGTTTAAGAACATCTGCACCTCAGAGATGGATCATGAAACAGACTTTTGCGCTGCCATTGATGGTGGAATAAAATGAACAAGAAGCCGTCAGAGTGGCTCTTTCGCTGATTTCCACATCCTGACTCAGACGTCTGACTCCAACCCCCCGGCCAATCAGTGGCCTGTAGTGTGATGACGTCAGATACAGCCGACTCAGCCGCTTAGAACCTCGACAGAGTAGTTACAGAAAAAGTATCTACTCGGCACGTTAGACCCCTAGTGGAAAAGAACCAAACTGAGTGGAGGAGAGGCCGAGCCGGGCTGAGTAGGTGCTAGTGGAAAAGCGCCAATAGTCATGTCTCATCTTCAGAGAGGTCCTGTACAGGCATGACGGTGGTGGAAAGTTCTGCACACTTGTCTGCTTTGTAATTTCTCTGAATGTGAAGGGTGAGCAGGAAAACACAAGCAGCTCTGTTTGCGTTGCCCCTCAAATCTGATGACAACCCGAACTCTGCAGCAGGTTCAGCCTGACAGCCTGAGTGGTGATGCTGAGCAGATAACTCTTTTACAGGGACGATCTTCTCTTCATGTGCACACAGGCTCAGAGCCGGCGTTTTACCACTGGTCCAGAGGCGTGCGGATGCGGGCCAATCTGGACATGCTGCTGGACTGGGCCCACGCCGCCGGACTGGGAGAGCTGGCCTTGGAGCACACACACACTCTCTCCTCGGCTATCAATCTGCTGGCTACACCTAGAAAGAAGTTACTGAAGGTAAAAATAACAAAGAAAACCCTCACAGACACACGCCCCACGTCTTGAAGCAAGTTTAAATCAGCTCCAGACATGTCACAGGCAGACTGATACGATCTATGAAGAGTGAGGCGAAGAGAAAGGATTATGCTTGTCTAACTTGTCCGTTTTATTCCACCAGGGACCCTGACTTTTTACTTCAGCCTCACCCTGACTTTTATTTTGAAAAACAGTTTAATACAGTTAATACATCTGCAGCTGATATTGTCGATATCGATATGTAATTCTGTCATTTTTATATTTCTGTGCATAGCTTTCTGTTGGGAAATAGTTGCTAAAAAAAGTGTCATGAATGCGGTGGATAGGACCCAGATGCAGGAGGCAGGAGTTCCAAAAAAAACTTGTTTTATTAACTTAAACAAAACCCAAAGTGCTGCTGAGCAGGATTGCAAAAAATCTGAATTGCACAAAACCAGAACGAAAACATGGAGGGATGAAACAGTACGGACCAGCAGGGAGCTGAAAGGGAAAGACAAGACCAGATATACACAGAAGGGTTGACGGGAAACAGGTGAAGACAATCAGGGCAGATGGGAACCAGGGAAGTCAAGACAGAAATTTGAATTTTGAATTTGAATTTGAATTTGAATTTTTATTCACACTCACACATGTGAATTGGTCTCCTGGAGAAGCTATCAAAAGCTTATGGTAGGAGCCAATGAACATACATACAGTAGGCAGGAATACATACATACACTTGCACTTAATACACACTTAACACAACAAAACAACATGCACATTATACTAGACTACCACTTACATGCAACATATCACATTACAAACACTTAACATGAAACATTTTGTGATCCCGGAGTGTACGTTTATATATATGAGCTTACCAATTGATTCTTTAACTGCCGTTTAAATATGGAGATGGACTGTGACTTTTTAAGGTTATCATTCAGCTCATTCCAAATCTGTGGTCCCCGACACACAACACTCATACTTGTTCCCACAAGTTTACGTTTTTTCCCTATAATGAGGTGTTTGTGTCTAGTTTTGTGGGTGTGCTGGGGAACGGAGATTGGGATGAGTTGAGTTAGTCTGGGATTCAAACCTGAGACCACCTGATATATTGTACACGCATTATGGAAGTAGTTATATTCTTTGAGTCGAAGAATACCATAGTGGGCAAACCGATGTCGAGTAGGTGAGTTAAATTCAGTCCAAGAGATGGCACGGATAATTTTTTCTGTAAAACTTCTAATTTTTTTAGATGACTGGGGTAAGTATTACACCAAATAATATTGCAGTAATTTAAATGAGGTTCAAACAAAGTTTTATAAAGAGTGAGGGCAGAGCGTGGAAGCAGGTGTCTCAGTTTAAAAAACAGACCGACATATTTAGATAATTTTTCCACAAGGGGATCTATATGACATTTAAAATTTAGACAGTCATCAATGAGGACCCCAAGGAACTTTGTAGAGTTTACTCTCTTTATTTCTTCATCATTTATTACGATCTGAAAGGCCAAATTTTCCATATATATTCGTTTTTTATTGAAACAAAATAATATATAATTTGTTTTCTTAATATTAAGAGAGAGTTTATTTACTTTAAACCAAATGTCCACTTTAGAGAGCTCATTATTAAGGAGGTCTTGGAGTTCATGAATGTTATTATGTGATATAAAAAGGTTTGTATCATCAGCAAAAATGATTTTTTGGAAGACGTTTGAGCAGTTGACCAGATCATTTGTATAAATAATAAAGAGTAAGTAAATGAAACACAAAGACACGGGTTTCAAAATAAAACAGGAACTAAACAACCAAACCATGACAAAAAGTATATATATATATGTATAGAGGTAAACTGTTGCCTTATAGTAGTACTTGGACTTGTATGGAGCAGGACTGGGGGGGGGGTATTTTAAGTTTATCATCTCCTGCATTTGAGTCCTTTGTTCATTTTAACACCCAGTCTGTTTGTTTACAAACCCAGAGCTACGAATTCTGTAGAGAAACAGGATAGAAATCCCAGACTCCTCAACCCTACCTTTTAAAAGAGGTCTGATTGAGTAAACACAGGGCTCATGCTTGAAATTAGCAGATGGGTCCTAAACGGTTCCAGTATTGTGGGATCCAACCGAGAACCTGTATGAACCACATATGAGGCTGTGGGCAAACAAGAGGGGAAACTTCCACTAAAGAACAGTGGGCTTCATATAAAGCCATGTTGGATCCCACCTCATAGCCAGGTAGATCCCAGCCGTGAGGACAAGCACAGGCAGGACTGCCGTGGAAACGCAAACAAGTGCTCCTCGGGTTAATGTGAACCAGTAAAACGTGTTTGTGTGTCCGAGCAGACGTCGTGGGCTTCCCTGCGCTCTGACTTCCCTGCCCTGAGTCCGGCCCAGCTGAACCACCTGCTGAGTCTGTACAGTCCCGCTTCCCCCTGCAGACACACCTGGTCTCCGTCGGCGCAGGATCTGGCAGCGGCACGGGAAACTGGTGAGAGGAAGGCGTCCCATCGATGTGACGAGGTTTACCTGTAATTCTGTGTAATTTAGCCAGATGCCTTCCTTCCTCCAGCCGATATCCTGGAGAGCTTTGACACCCACCACCCGCTGGTGCTTCCCGATGACGGTTACCGGCTTCAGCTGAGGAGTCCACTTACAGAGTCGGCTCTGATGGAGCAGCTGCACAAGCTCAAGGAGTTTATTTCCACAATTTCTGACTCCCAGTTAAAAGTTGCAGCTGCTAAGAAGCTCCAGGTAAAAATAAAATCTATACTTTATTGTAATGGTTTTTGTTATAGAAAAGTAAAAAGTGATGGAAAATAGCATGAATGCAAATTTTACTGCCACCATTTTTACACTATTTTTCAGTAAAATAGTTTGCTGCCACATCAAGCAGAGTACAGCATGCCGCAATGACGATCCTGTCATTCTCATCTTGTAACACGTCCATCCCATCAGGGAAAAACAGAATCTATTGATTGTTAAACTTGGTAATTGAGAACATTCAACTAGTCAGCCAATGACAGAACATCGCATCAGTTTGGGTTAAATAACAAATTCAACGCTGCTGAAAAAACACTTTTTTTCTCCGGCACAAGGCATGATGGGCGAATAAAATAAACTTGCCGACCTTTTTCCTTCCTGGTGATGTTCCCATCGCTCTGGGACAGAGCTCGTCAGATCACATGACCATTTTCTACTGCGGTCTTTGTCCCTCCTACCAAATTTATGTCTCTTTTGTCCGTTACCTTGGCCGGTACTTGGCTTTCCCAAGACCACATAGCTGTTTACTACCGGTACTTTAAAGAAATCCTTGCACACTTTCACTCCTAAACATCGTGGAGCTCTAATGCTGAACTTCTTCTGCGAGATTTCACCAAACAAATCATGTCTGGACCCATTTTGATTGGATTTTCCTGCCAGTAATCTCTGTCTGTGTGGCCCACTGATGGACTGGTGACCTGTTGGTGCCCCCATCTTTAGCTGAACCCCACCACCCGTACAACTGAAGGAGGTTTAACAAATGAATGAAAGGGTGGTCATTCACAATTCCTTTTTTTTTCATAACCACATTTCTTTGTTTAAAAAATAAGTTCTCCGTCATCCTTCCATGTTCAAATATTGTGTTGGACAGTTCTTAAGCCAGTTCTAATAGTTTCAGCGCTCTCTTTAGTTGTTTGTTTACTTTACGTACACCACTAATTTGACCCCCCGATAATGGAGTAGCTTCTTTTCCTTGACCACGGGATCAGGCTTTTCTGAGGGATGAGACCGCATACTTTGGGGTTAAATAACATATCCAACACTGCAGCACTATTCCACTGGGAGGCTTTTGCCTTCGTGCACATTTAAAACCGGCTGGTGGTTATATATTCTGGCCGGGTTTATAAATGTTAATCAGTCCACACTTGTACAGTGACTTTACGATGATTTCACGTCTTGACCAAAGATATCGAAGCCCACCAACTCACCAACTCTGCCCGCTCCGTTATGGTGAGCTAAACTTACCCTGTTGGCTCTACGTTTATATTTAGAGCACAGACGTCTCGTCTAAGTGAATGAATGGATTCTCCACGATTCAGATTCAGACCACTTTATTAATCCCTTCAGGAGGTTTGAGTTTATTTTATTTATAACAGGGACAACAATACATATTAATGAACATATACATGTAAATATGCAAGATTATAGCCAACGGCTAATTTTCATCTTTAGTCCCTTCGGCAGGTTAATGTCAACAACATAAAATAATAAAATCAATAAAACAACAGTAACGACAAGTAGAACAGTTAGCTTCCATGGCCAGTAGGCAGGAGGAGCAAATACAAGAGAGAAAGCGTGTCCTTAAAAACACAATAGGTCAGAAAAGGAAAAGAAAAGCAAAAACAGTGAAAAGTATAGTGGATCATGAAACATACAGGCCAAGGGTCAGGGGACCATACGAGTTTCAGTAATATTAAATGCTAAAATTAGGTATCAAAGGGCTGATTAAAGTGCAGAGTGCTGAAGTGTTAAAGTGTTAGGTGCGTAATTATATTGCAGATTGCCCGATTGCACAGTAAATATAAAGTGCTATTTTAAATGCACAATACTCAGTACATATTACATTGATTAAATACCAGCAAATACAGTTTTATGGTACTGGGAGTACCCATTTTAGGAATATAAAGTGCATCTTGCCTTGCACATAGCCCTAATACTTAAAAAGTCAATGAAGATATAAAAAATAGCGAAAATATTAATGGAGGAAGAGGGAGTTGTAGTAATGATAATAGAGCAGTGATGTTTATGTATGTACTCAGTAGAAGTTGCAGATGGTACCCCAACAATTAGCTGACATTAAACAAATATACATTGAGCAGGTCAATTTCAAGTCAATTTCCCTCGGGGAAAATCGACTTCTCCATCTCACTCACTCACTGTCATATACAAAAACCAAGAAAGGAGAAATAAAACACCCCAGAAACCAACACCCATATAAAAGATAAAAAGATAATTACATAGAAAGTTATTGCACAAAGTTATTACACAACGTTATTGCACTGTCTTGGTTATTGCACAGAATAACCGATGACTTCAGTGATGAATCTTCAGAGTCTAATGGACGCTGTCCTCCAGGTGGATGCTGCTCAGACGAACATCCTTCAGGACTCCAGCTGGGAAGCCTTCAACAGATCACCAGAAGAGCTGACTTTCTCTCAGGCTGCCATCCCAAGCTGCTTGTCTCCCTCCACCAGCACCCCTCGTAACCTCACCCCCCGCCTGGATGAACTCAGCTACGGAGATGTGCATATTTTGACTCAAAAGCTGATGAATCTGGAGCTGCAGAGCAGACAGACGGAGACCAGCAACTCCAAGAGGTCGGCTCTGGAGCCCTCCTGCCTCCTGACTCCCCCCAACACTCCACACATGCTGGACGCCCTGGACCTGCTGAAGGCCGACCAGAACAAGCTGCTGAAGGATGAGATACTTCCCCAGTCCTCTGCTCTGGATCCGCTAAGTGAAGGTACAGTAGGACGTTTCTGTACATCGGCCCAGATTTACTTTCCCAGAAAAATGAACGTGTGGTTTCAGATCATAAATAGTGTAGAAGGGAGTAGTAAATAATTCTGCATGATTTATTTAAATTACACCCCCTGCTCATAATCGCTAGCATTTGTGTTACTGCAAACTGTGGCTTTGTGACAGAAGAGCAACAGTTAATCTCCTTCTTCTTCTTTATTTTCTCTGCAGATGGGTTAGTGTTTGAATGTCTGGCTGCGCTGAAGGCAGACCGCTTAAACACAGACCACAGCAACGTGAGCAGGCTGGTGGAGCTGAAGGAGGAAGAGGAGGAGCTGGACGAGGAAGAGGAGGCAGATTACAGCAGTGAGGAGGTTTTTAGCTTGGAGCTGGAACGAGGCAAAAGAGGGCTGGGTCTCGCTCTGGTGGACACACGGGTGAGTAAATGTAACCTTTGTTGAGCCCTAATGAGCAACAGCAGCTACTGAAGTTATACACACACACACACACATATACACACACACAAAGCCAGCCTGTATGTCCTTGCATACAAATCCTTGCTATTAAAGGGGACATTGTTGCGTTCCTCCATCAATTAAGGTCTTAATTAGATGTTTAATCGCTATAACACCGAAACAGAGACAGTAGCTGGTTTGAGGGGTTGAAGTGAACCGTTCTACTCAACACTTCTCTTTAAAACTATACATTTAGACATAAGCTATACTTTTTGATCCTTGAAGCAAAATACATGTTAAGACGGAGCATACAGCTCAACATCCATCCAACATTTGTATGTGGGGCCGTCTGAGATATAAATAGGCTTAAAATGGGGCCCGATGTGGGATTGTTCATACCTCCATCTAGATGGGTGCTGAATGGCCACGGGTCCAAAATGGGTCTATATATGTCCCACTTACGCATATAAGTGAAACCAAGTGGTCACTTCACAGATGTCCACATTTGTTCCAAATGTTGGATGGGATTGAGTACCCTCAAGAGGGAAAAATATTTGATTTTCAGTTATTTATAGTTACCTCATCTGGGGTTGAGCTACGCTACATTTCAATGTTGCTTAACATGGAGCCCAAGTTATTTTTTTTTATTTTATTTTTTACCTTGTCTGCACGGCCCATGTGTAGCTTACTAGCTTAAGCTTTTTGTGGCAGTAATTATGTGTACAACACAACATGTGCACTGACACACACCACAGGAGACATTTCACTCTCTTAGAGTTGATACACGTAAACAAACTTTAGTTTTCCTGTGGAAAAAGGAATTCAATCTTAAAATAAAAAATGAATTATGAAAGCTTTGCGAAAGCTTTAGCAATAATCCGTCACACGTGAGGAAACTCTTGTGAGTGAAGCACAACTCTTCACACTAGAACACCAAATGTCACCCATGAAGCCGACTGACACGACTGTCATCCTGTGTAAGGCTCTGGATGTGACTGTATATAGTTTGGTATGGCTCCGGCGGGCATTCATTAGTGAAATATTTACGACTCTGCAGCATGTACCGGGATCCAAGCTGCTAACGATGAGTTTAAACCCCACGTCTTCTACAATGACAAACGGCTGATGATCAAGACCTATGAATCCATTACCTTATGATGTAGTTCTTTCTTTTTCTTGCTGTTGTTTATAGGTCTCTGATACGTTCAGCTGAGTTAGTGCCGGTGCTTCACGCCCCTGCCTTAGTGGCAGCAAACTTTGTAAACTCAATATACTCCTTGATGTGATAAACTTTCAAATGTCTTATCAGCTTCGTTTTGTTGAAATTCATTTTTAACATTCCTCTTCAGGATATCTCCTTTGCACACAACTTACAAACTGCAAATTTGTTGTCCTTTTCGAACATTGTAAAACTCCCATACCGGCGACGCCATTTTCCGTGTTGTTGCTCTGTAGAGACTGCCACGCCCCCTTAGGACATCTCGGTCTGACATGTGGGAATGCACGCAGGGGTGACGGTTTGATGTTGTAAACGTCATCAGATCGGCTGCTTTGAACTATTATTTTGAGAACTCCGATCAAAACTGATAAGGGCAGTATCAGCCGATACAGATCGGTGGCCGATCGATCGGTGCATCTCTAACGACAACACTCCTGGATGAGGAGGACCTCTGGAACGTTTTCAGGCCCTATATCTTTCCAGATCTATCAGGCTCCTGCTTTGTTGTGTTTAGAGGGACATCAAGAAACTTTTATCCTGCGGTTTTAGTCAGGTAGCGGTGCGGCTTACAAAGTAAAACTAAATCTTTAATTTCTTATTCTTGATCTCGTCAAACATTGCATTAAGTGTTGGCGGGCTTGATCTGCGATGTAATGAAACCCATCGTATGTGGACGCTGCAATAAGGGCATATTGTTAGACCTAAGTGGACACAAACAAAGTTATTTGGGTTTATGAGTTAATAGTTACATCAAACACCCAAATCTATCTTCTCAAGCTGAGAAGTTTTTTTATTTTTTTTTAATTGCATCAGATTTATGGACTTTTTATGACCTGGTGTTTCAGGACACGTCCCTGAAGGTGAAGGGCATCTTCATCAGCACGGTGCTCCCTGATTCTCCTGCAGCCCGGTGTAAGAAACTGGTGCCGGGAGACAGGATCCTGGCCGTTAACGGAGTCAGCCTGCTGGGGCTGGATTACCAGAGGTATGAACTCCACAACGCCTCACGTCTCCGTCCCGCCGCGGTTGTGATGAACACCTTCATTAACAACCCACATCTGTCCCTTCTTTGCCTCTGACAGTGGAAGGGAGCTGATCCAGTCGTCGGGCGCCAGACCCAGGCTGCTGCTGGCCCGCTCTCACCTGCACCACTACACAGACTGAATCACATTTCTAACGTCAGCTCTGATCTTGTTGGATATTAAATTCAAAGATATGGACGGCAATTTAGGACAAAAATGCACTATGAATGAGCAGTGTTTTTTAAAGGTTCAGCGTAGTTTTGCAGCTTTTTATTTGACATGAATTAATGATTGTAATTACTGATGTGTATGTGAGATGCTGTTTTGTAATGTACGAGGTATTTGGATGTCAAAATGAAAAGAACCACCTTGAAAATATTGAAAACCTGTTGGATTTGGTTGGATTGTTGTTTGATTGGAATTTGGGCTTAAATACTCTGGTGGGGCTTCTCGACCAAAGCGGTTCTGGTGCTAATTGGGTGCTAGAGCTGGACTTGGCACCAGTTCTTTGCTTTTCGACTTGGAATGCTATGCTGGTACCAGAACCCTGCTGGGTCAGAGGCCTAAACCGCTTCATCGTGGGGGGGCGTGACCATTGTAACCAACCAAAACATATTTCAGACTCATGTTCTGAGTTTCCTGCCTCCACTATAGTGATGTGATCAGGGATGTAGGGTCCCGGCTCTGTGGTCCGGCCAGGTCTCCAGACCAGTTCTAAGTAGCTCCGGCACCAGTCCAGCTCCAGCACAGATTTGGTCGAAAGGCTTCTTCCCGAGTACAAATTATCAGTCTGGTCTTTTAAATCCTCGATGCAACCACTTTCAACAGCAGCAGTGGAAGGAGCACGGGAGGAAGATATCCAGATGCAAGAACATGCATGTTGGGATTGGCAGCATGTACAAACACGTGAATGGCTCATGGGAGAAGAATGGATGACGACTCAGTGACGAGCGCCAGAGCAGCTGACCCGACGTTTAAAACTGTAAAGTTGTTCCCTGGTTGTTTCAGTGTTATTTTTGATTATTATGTTATGGATGCATTGACTGGATGTGTGTTACATGTTGAACCATAAACACACGCCGTCACGTTTTTGCTGGCTCTGGGATGTTGCTTTTTTTTGTTTCTTTTGGACATGAAACTCATTCAGCATGTGGGGTTAAATGCACTGAAGTTGACTATTGACAGCAAACATAAATAACTTGCTGTCTATCTATCTATCTATCTATCTATCTATCTATCTATCTATCTATCTATCTATCTATCTATCTATCTATCTATCTATCTATCTATCTATCTATCTATCTATCTATCTATCTATCTATCTATCTATCTATCTATCTATCTATCTATCTATCTATCTAGATACATACATACATACATACATACATTATATATATATATATATATATATATATATATATATATATATACATACATACATGCATGCATATATACAGTGGTATTTCAAGATTTTCTTGAAAAATCATTGGTTGTTCGGATCAGCAGTTTCAGTTGAATACAGTATATCATATAGCAGACAAAAACTGTGATATTTGAGAACTGAAATGAAGTTTATAGGATTTGCAGAAAGTGTGCAATAACTACTTTAAAAAAAAGGCATGTGCAGAAATTTGGGCACCCTTGATGTTTTATTGATTTGAATGTGCGTCGTTCAACTATTCAGCACATTTTGCACAAGGAGATGTATATGGGAGAGTAATGCAGCAGAAGCCTTTTCTGTGCACATGCCACAAACAGAGTGAAGGAATGCTAAAGCACATTTGGACAAACCAGCTTCATTTTGGAATAAGGTGCTGAGGACTGATGAAACTAAAATTGAGTTATTTGGACATAACAAGGGGCGGTATGCATGGTGGAAGAAGAACACAGCTTTCCAAGACAAACACATGCCACCCACAGTAACATTTAGTGGTGGTTCCTTGTGCTGTGGGGCCGTGTGGCCGGTGCAGGCACTGGCAATCTTGTAGCAGTTGAAGGTCACATGGATTCCAGTCAGTATCAGCAGATTCCTGTTAACAATGTTCAGGAATCAGAGAAAAGTTCAAGTTGCGCCAGGGCTGGATACTTCAACAATACAACGACCCTGCTCAAATTCTACAAAAGCATTCATGAGTGAAAATCTGTGATGTGTTTTAAAGCGGGCTGTCCGTGCTCGGAAACCATCAAACCTGACTGAACTGGAGATGTTTTGTATAGAAAAATGATGAATACAGACCCTCATTGGAAGCTACAGGAAGCGTTTAGAGGCTGTTATTTCTGCAGAAGGGGATCTACTAAATATTGATGTCCCAAACTTATGCACCTGCCTACTTTTGTCTAAGTAATCATTGCACACTTTCTGTAAATCCTATAAATCCTATAACTAAATAATCAAATATCACTGTTTGTCTGCAATATGATATATTTAACTGAAATTGCTGCATATATAGATATAAATACATACATATATAGATATAAATACATACATACATATATAGATATAAATACATACATATATAGATATAGATACATACATATATAGATATAGATACATACATATATAGATATAGATACATACATATATAGATATAAATACATACATATAAATACATACATATATAGATATAGATACATATATAGATATAAATACATACATATATAGATATAGATACATATATAGATATAAATACATACATATATAGATATAGATACATATATAGATACAGATACATATAGATATAAATACATATATAGATATAAATACATACATATATAGATATAAATACATATATAGATATAAATACATACATATATAGATATAAATACATATATAAATATATTTATAGATACAGATACATATATAGGCTATGTTGGGCAACAATGGTCTGTGCTCATCGGACAAAGTGCAGTGCTGTTCAGGAAGAAGCTGAAGCTGGTGGATCAGCAGATCTCCGCTGATCATGTCTGAAGCTGACCTTTACATGCAGTATAAGGGCGTCTTTCTGCCCAAAGCTGTGCACACCGAGGAGAGCCTGAGCTTTTACGAGGACTTCACCTTCCGAGAGGATGATATCGTCATTGTAACGTTTCCAAAGTCGGGTGAGTCGCAGAAAGTGTCTGACTTTAGTCTGAGTCTATTCCTCACAGGAGGGCGTTTTTGGATCGATAGTTACATTTACTTTAACCACAGACGCAGAGTTTGACTTAGAAGAATAAAAACAACAACAAAACTTTCATTATTATTATTTTTTTTTTTTTAACTAAACGACTCCTGGGGAGTTAAATGTTTGCAGCTCCAGGCGGCTGAGGTGTGGTGTAATACTGTAACACGAAATAGGTCAAAGTTACATTATTTATAACAACTTGTATTTAGTTTTAGATGTAAACGACGGTGAAAAGGGTTATTGGTGACTTTGTTTCCTCCTGATCAGAGGTTTTGTCATCCCCGGAGGGAACACGAAGCGCTGCGGTTCTGCAGACACGTGATTGCACCGACCAGCGCACCTTCGTATCTGCCGCTGCGGAACTTCGGGTGCGCTCGTATTACGGTCTTTACGGGAACCCAATAAACGCGGCTCAAATACAACCTCCGGGTTTCAAAATAAGGTTAAAACACAAAATAATCATGCAAAACATTAAATAAAGAACTATGTACTATATCCTTATGTTTGTTTATTTGTTTATTTAAAAGGATCCCCATTAGTCTTCGCCATGGGAAGACTATTCTTCCTGGGGTCCACACATAGACATACAAAAGATGATAATATAAAAGATAATAATAATAATAATAATAATAATAATAATAATAATAATAATAATAATATAATAACATGACAATAATAATAATAAAGATGACAATAATCCAACTCAAAAAGGGTGAAAAACCTTCACTGCAATTCCTGAAATAATAAATTGAACCAAAAATAAAAGATTAAGTAACCAACCATCCACATCTTAAGTAGCAATATTTGCTACTATCACCAGATCTGTTCCGCTTATGAACAAGATAGTTTACAACGACTTTATAATATACCCATCCCTCTATTTATAGAAGTATAAATATATATTACATATCATAATATACTCATACTTCTAAACTATATATATACTCATAGCCTACAGAGATTTAGAATATATTTCCAATACATTTATAATATGTATAATATATATACAATTTGCACAATAATCACAATATATACCTCGGACCGATCATAACTTCCTTCTGAACCACAGCCTGCTTCAATCTCCTTTTAAAACCTGACATCTTGTTTATTGCAACTACCGGTATACATGGGGGGAGATGGTTCCAGTGTGTGACTGCTCTATATATTACTGTTTTTTTTCAAAGCATTGGTTGTTTGCATGTTGATCAATTATAAATCTGTACAATAAAATTGGTTGATGGCTGATCTAAGTAAAGAGTATATCCACAAGTTATGAAATGCCCTAACGTAGCCTATGATGTTTGAGACACAGCAAAACCACTACATAATTTCTGACATAACCATCTGATTTGCTTGAGGTACTGATTTTGAGGTAATGTACATATGTATTTTTTCATAGATTTAGTTATAAGACAATTAATAACTAAATAGTTTCTGTTTGTTTTCCTTTTTCTTTTTTAACCAGGCTTTTTAAAATTTTTATTTAATTTTTTTAATTTCCATTTTTTACTTTTATTTTTATCTTTATTTTTTTATTTTTTATTTTATCTTTTCATCTTTATATGGGTGTTTGGTTTCTGGGGTGTTTGATTTGTATATGACAGTGCTGTGTGTGTGAGATGGAGATCTCAATTTCCCCGAGGAAACCTCCCAAAGGGATTCATAAAGTCGTCTGAATCTGAATCTGAAAGGCTGTAAATGTTGTTTTCTGCTCTAAAGTCTGACATTTTAACACGGCTGTCATTGGAAATTGACTTACTTTTGGAAACAGCCCCTGCTGGTCATTTGAAAAAAAAAACTGCACCCTCTCGTACTTCCCTGTTGGCTTCAAAAAGGAAAACCTGAAGTTGATTTAAGAGCTCAGGAAATTAAATGAGCACAGTATATCTGTCCCACAACACATAAAAAACATGCAATTATAAGAAAAGAGTGCACATTATGAAATAAACTCATATTTAATAATACAGCACAGTTTACTGTAGAACTAAAAACAAAACTAGGTGATGTATTTCCAAGGAAACATAGCTTAAATTCCTGTAAAAATTGCTAAAATTAACTGTGAAAAGACACTCACTTGCACAAATTTGCCAGTTATTTGAGATGAAGTGTTTTTGTGTCTGAGCATGCTGGTTTCTGACTGCAGGAACGACTTGGATGCAGGAGATCATCCCTCTGATCCTGAGCGGAGGAGATCCAGCCTCCGTGGAGTCGCTGCCCAACTGGGACCGTGTTCCCTGGCTGGAGGAGACTCGGGCCCGAACCCTGAACCTAGAGGCCCGGCCTTCTCCACGCATATTCACCACACACTTCCACAACCACATGATGCCGCCGTCCTTCTCTGAAGTAAAGCCAAAGGTAAATCCAGCACATGCTGAGCTGTGGCTGTTATATATGCTTTCAGACTCAGAATATTACAAACACCTCGCAGACGGGGCTTTGAAGTCACTGCAAACACAGAGACCATTTTCTAAACTGCACTTCCAACGTACAGTAGTACGCAGTATGTACTACTGTACATACTGGTCCAGTGGAGATTGTCATTACTGGGGTGGAAACATGTATCAAACCAAACAGCTTGAAATTGAGTTTCTAATTTAAATATTTGTCGTCCTTATTGTGTTTATGGACCGGTGTTCAAAGACAGTGATGCGTTAAAGCAGCACTATGTGCAATATTTCACACTCTAGAGACTCTCAGAGATGACTTAAAGCGGCACTATGTAACTTTTCCACCTTAATATCATATTTCTAGAGTCATTGTGATGGTACATCAACTTCCAACAGGTTTAATGAACCTCTGTCATGGTCTGAGGGGTCTGTATCACCTTCACTGGCACTATGTAACTTTGAGGAGCATGGTAGGAACCCTGCCACACTAAAAAACTACACATTTTTACGACTTTGACTGCTTTACGGCATACGTCACTTCCCCCTCCTTCCCAATTCGTAGTCGAGACCAAAGCTGGGCGAAAGCTGGAAATCATGGCCAAAGCAGCGAAAAAAACGAAGAAAATAAAAGTTTTATCGGAGGAGGCGAAAAAAGAAAGCGGGAGAGTAACAAGCTAAATGCCCGGACAAGAATAAACATTGGCCCGGCATTCACTCGCTGGCGTGGTTTTGGTAATTCCAAAATTACTGACAATATCAACAACAGACACATAGAATAATAGTAGTGATCATAAAATTGTGTAATTCGCAATGAGGAAGCTTTATAAAATAATAATACAATTGAATAGAATTACAGCACTAGAGGAAAGAATGCAATGTAAAGAAAATGTATAGAACATTTCTAGTATTTTTCCTGAGAACTGTAAAATTGTGCAGGGCTGATCTGCAAAATATAAGGAATGGGCATTCAGTTATTCACAGGTTCTAACGTATTTTTTTATTTTGTCAGTAAGTATGTTGGACTAGCGTATGAGTTTGTGGTGCATTATCTCACTGAAACAGGACAGGGGGGCGGGGGTGACTTCACTAATGAAACCAAATTGAACTTAAGTGATTTTCAACATCGTCATATTATATTGTTTAGCCAAAAATAGATACATTACCTCTTCGCTATCCATCCTGCAAACAACCGCTGAAAACAGAAAAGTGGTTTTGAAAGTCTGTCCTCTCTTATTTCATTCACTATCAAAACAAATGCACGCGACGGGAGATCAGGATCTTTCCGGCAGTACGCGCTGGTGCTCATGGGAAACTTAGTGTTCTTTCTGGTAAAGCACTACCGCTTTTGTCCAAAGGAGCTGCCAAACTCAACAAAGGCTGAAAGTTACATTGTGCTGCTTTAAAGGAGCTTGAGGCAAGATTGAGGCAGGATTTATGAAAAAAATTCGTATACGTTTTAAGTTTTCTAGTAATAATGTCAGATGAAGCGTTCCAAACCCAAAAGAATGAGCCCTCTAGTGCAGTGGTCCCCAACCTCCGGGCCCCGGCCCGGTACCGGGCCGTGGGTCATCTGGTACCGGGCCGCACAGAAAGAAAAAAAAATTTCTGTAGCCCCGACTGATGATGGATGACTCTCAAACTGATGTTTCACGATGTTTTTATTCCTTGGATGTACAATAAATACACTGCAAACACTGTAAGAGCTATAAAGGAATACAATAAAATAGAGTTAGTCTTTCTACATTCATATAAGTTTCATTTAACTTAAATACAGACCGACGCAGCTGCTCGCTCGGTAATAACAGCTAGAGCCTGATTTATGGTTCCGCGTTACACCTACGCAGAGCTTACGGCGTAGGTTGTGCGTCGCCGTGCAACCTTTCGCCGTAGGCTACGCGGCCGATTTAACGCGGGACCATAAATCAAGCCTACCGCTAACCACAATACATGAGTAACCATGACAACCAAACTCAATATGTACATAAATACAGCATAACATTTGCAAAGAAAACCAATCCTTATCAGGTGCTTTTTGTGTCAGTTGGCCACCACTTTAGCATTCCCGACACTAGTTTAGTCTTTCAGACACACTTTCTACTGCCGTTAAACTTTTACCCTTAAAGTCCGAAGCGCCGGATGTTTACAAGGTCCCGGCGAGACGCCTTCAAGATAAAAGCACTAAATATCGGTCTCCTTAATAAATAAAATAAAAGCCTGGCTTTAAATAACGTTAATGAGACATAAAAACCTAAAAACACATTTATAGAAATACTCATATTAAAGGTAATTTACAATTTCCATTATTTTATTTTTTTATTTTTTTGAAAATTATGTTTTATTATTATTCATTATTATTATTACTATAGAGAAAATACGACAGTTTTTAATGCTGATCTTGTCATTTTATCTAGTTTTTATCAATTACACCTTTAGATTGGGCCGTGAAAATATTGTCAGACATTAAACCGGTCCGCGGTTCAGAAAAGGTTGGGGACCTCTGCTCTAGTGTATCTCTCCTTTGCCTTGAACAGGCTGTGTGATGAAAAATGTGCTGCAATTCGGACTCCGAATTTCCCGCGCTGGGCGGCGGATGTGACGTCAAATGACGCTGCATGTGCGTTCTCCCCGTTCTCCCGTGCCGGCTTCGCTGTTGGCTGCAGTACCCCCAACGGCCGTCGTGGTGAAGGGTGGCGCTAGAGAGTCTCATTTCTTAAAAGGAGCCTCAAGCTCCTTTAAAGGAGACCTATTATGGCATTTAATGTATATTTTAAACAGGCCTTGAATGTCTTAAAAACAATCTAAAGCTTGTTTTTTCTACATAAATCATAAATCCAGCCTGTGGGCCCTGTCACTAGTTTTACCGCTTCTAACCTCTTTTTCTGCGCCTCATTTTTAGGGAAGGGGGGGGTATGATAATGAGGCTCTGTGCTGATTGGCTCCCTGAATGACGTGTAGCAGGGGAGGAGAATAAACCTGCTCCGCCAGAGCAGCCCGAGCCTGTAAATAAATACAACACTGAATTTTCACAAATGGCAACTTTATTGTTAAAAAAATAAAATATGAGTTGTATATAAATAACATTTATGCACTATTTAAGCCGGATCTGCCCGGCGGAGTCTGAACGCTGGCCGCGGAGCCAAGCCAGGCGCCCGGGAGCAGCGCTGCTGGATCAGCGCGCATCACCGCGGCTTTAACCGGGAAATATGACCGGTTCCCACCGGCCGGGACCGCAGGAACCCGCCTGGACTGGTAGCAGGGACTCCCGGGGACCGACCAGCGGAATTTCAGTCGGATCTGCCCGGCGGATGCTGCGCGACGGGCGCCGCAACTCCACGGCGGGCGCACAGATCCGCTCCGGAGCGCATCCGCGGCGCATCGCCCGTTATCGGGGATCAAACCGACAGATTTCGCTGAAAATCTCGAAGGGTGAAGCTGGTCCAGCCTGGGACAGACCCCCGAGGACCCAGCTCCCAAACCACCCGGGAACCTGGATGATTTAACCTGGATCCGACTGGCTGAAGGAAGCGCCGCTCCAGCAGCGGAGAGAGCTGGTTGTGGGTGTGGTTTCAGCAGCGGAGGCTGAACCTATGGAAATGAGCGCCTATGGTGACGTCACCCTAGGCGCAGATTCAGAATGGCTCAAAAAAAGGCCACGTGACACTGGGGACTCAGTCCGGCGGGGGTCAGAGAGCTTGCAGAAATTCATGGTATTTTGTCTCCCCTGTGCTGGCAGGGTGAGGGGAGACCACTTTATATATGTTAAAACAAGAAAAAACGTGTTTTTCATAATAGGTCACCTTTAAGAGGCCATGGTCAAAATGCATGTATAGATAAAATGTTTTTTACATTTACTTTTTATTTCTTTGGTTGTCCTGTCTTAATCTCTGCAGGTGGTCTACGTCATGAGGAACCCCAAAGATGTGTTTACATCCTCGTTTCACTACTTTAGGATGGCGTCCTTCCTCGTGAAGCCGGGTCCACAGAGCGAGTTCCTCGACAAGTTCTTAAATGGACAAGGTGGTTTTCCTGGACGCATGAGTGCTATACGACAATAGATGGACCCTCTCACTGGTTTTAACTCAGTGGTTCATGTGATGGCTTCATACAGTTGGACACATTTGACACATTTGTTGTTTTTTTTTCTGCTTTTAGTGATTTTTGGCTCCTGGTTTGATCACGTTAAAGGTTGGCTGGACGTTGGCGATAAGCAGCGCATGATGTACATCTGCTACGAGGAGCTGGCATCGGTGAGAAATGTTTCCTTCTAAAAACAAGTCAGATATAAAATAAGATAAGATAAGAAATCCTTTAATAGTCCCACAGAGGGGAAATTTCCAGATTACAGCAGCAAGGGGGATAGTGCAAAACACAAGAGGCATCAATATCACACAGTAATAATAATAATAATAATAATAATAAAAAACACTATAAACAGTATATACAATAATAATAATAAGAAGAAGGAGAATAAAGATAGTAATAATAAAAAAATACAAGTATATAAAAAGAATAAAAAGAATAACAGATGGATAATTACAGATGTTATTTACATAATTGCACGTTGCAGAGAATTGTATTGCACATTATTTTCCGGTTTGTATATTTATTGTCAGGTTGTATGTGGTAAATAACGTGAACTTCAGAGCGTGATCGTGTCCCGCTGCAGGACCTGGAAAATTCTGTGACCAGAATCGCTCAGTTCTTGGGGAAGGCCTTGGACGCTGACGTGGTTAAGAAGATAGCAGACCGATGTTTGTTCAAGAACATGAAAAAGAACGACATGTCCAACTACTCGGCAGTTCCTCTAGAAGTTATGGACAGCACAAAGTCTGAATTCCTCAGGAAAGGTACGGTTTAGTAAACTACACCAATGTTGAAATGTGAAGGGTTGTTTCTACGAGACGACGGCACGCACAACTAACACTAAACTGCATTGGTGGACACAAGTTAAACAGTTTTCATTGGAAGAAACATTTGGACGCATTTTCTTCAACTAAATCACAAAATCTTTTGTGTGTTTTCAGGAATAGCAGGAGACTGGAAAAACCAGCTAACAGAAGCAGAGGCGGCGCGTTTTGACTCCGTTTACAAAGACAAAATGAAAGATGTCAAATATAAATTTGCATGGGATTAAAGTCAGATTAAACACGAGATTAAAGGAGGCATATTTCAGGATCCTCGGCTGAACCTGTAATTGAGAGAATCAAGAAACGATGCAGCAGTAATAGACTAAATAAATGAACCAACCATCGGCCACATGACCTGTTGGTTGCATAAAACTTTATTTCTACTTGAATAACTACTTTTTCACATAGACCCGGGTGGGTTTAAATAGCTTTTTAAAAAATCTTAATAAATGTAATAATCATTTAATAACTGCATATTGTATTTACTCTGGTTATCTTTGTCTGATATTAAAATGTGTTTGATGAACTCAAGCATGTAAAAGCAAAAACAGAAGTAAGCTGTGAGTAGATAAACTATTTCTCATGTTTATGCACCTGAGACCGAAGCAAATGTGAACTAACTTACATTAAACCGAGACTGAATTCCTTTCACGGCAGATGTTTGCTTTTCCTAAATGTTTTGCATGAACGGAGCAAAACGAGAAATTCAAACAGGGAGCATTGTTTCTGCAGAGAAATACACCGGCACACACCTCTGCTGGGTCCTAAAACACTTCAAGAAGGATGATTTTAGTACTGTTTGAGTGTGTAAGTTTGTTTGTTTTAAAAATGAATAATCTGCTTAGTCTGCCTTTAAATAAAGAATGACCCTCCTGCTAGAAGCAGCTGCTAATGCTAGCGCTAACAGTTTATCTTGTTTGAATTGAATCCAGCTTATTTTGTTAGTTCAATGAACTTACACAACAGTTTCAGCTTTGAAAAGTGGATGTTGAACCCTGTGATTAAAGAGAGATACAACACAAGCCCCTTCTACACGGCAGTTGCATTTTATTTTATTTTATTTACTTCTTTTTCTTGTTCTGGAGATTTTTCTTACTCCAGAGGGGAACATTGTTGAAAATCTCTGCATTATGTAATAATATTTGGCAATACGCTACACATTTCCAATGTTATGCTGATGACACTCTTAGTTATTAGTAATTATTATTAATTAATTATTAATTATTAATTATTATTATTAATTATTAGTAAATTAGTTATTTTTTTAGCAGGATTTCTCCTTGAATTCATGTAAAAAAAAAAAAACAAGTTTCTAGGTCTGCATAACCAAATTTAAGAAAATCATGTTTGAGTTGGATCTAAATTTGTCCTAGGAACTGACTACTATAGTTCACTTTTATCACTTCATCCAAAATGCTGCAATTTGTCAAGTGTATTTATTGTTCTTTCCTGAAACACAGCCATACACACCTAAGATGATAAAGTCTTAATTATCAGGCTTCTTTTTTGTCCTAGTAATTATCTGTATGATCATAGGACGAATCTCAAACAACCTCAAACTGACAACACTGACGTCATCGGCAGGGTGGTGCTGCCCTCTGCTGGAAATCAAGTGCAATACACATCTTTGATGCATTTTCTCTGCTCTCCTTAAAGGCTGGAGTGGAAATTCTTGTCTAATTTGTTTTCGGTTCATCATTTTCTGAGGGAAGTGGAAAATAAAAATAGAAATAAAAATAAATAGCAATACTGAAGTAAAGTTATCTTCCGCAAGCATTTTGCATGACTCTTACATTTTTATTTACATGTGTATCAGATTTCATTTTGATTTTTCCATCTAAAGATGCATTTTTTAAAATGTTATTTAATTTTAAGCAAAATCTTGTCTTAATGATGCAATCAGACTGCTGAGTAAAGTCTTGTACAACAGGAAGCAGGAAGGATGTATGCAGCACCACTTCATGCACTTTGTTCTGCACTGATGCACCCATCGCGCTTGAACTTTAGGATAAATCTGGACTCATCACACCATCTCAGCTTCTTAACTGCTCCAGAGTCCAAACTGTATTTACCTTCTCAAATGGGAAACTAACGTCACACATCATGAATGACCCAGAGAGACTTTGATTGGTTCACCAGAATAAGCAAACAAGTACCTTTCAGGATTCACTGCGGGTTGCTTATCGTCAGGGGTTGGATTTGAACATGTCATATACATGACGTGTCATAATTAAATTCAGATTGATTTATGGCATCAAAAACTCCCAGAAACATGGGAGAAGAAGTGGAGGTGGTGGAGGAGCATAGATACCTATAGGCCCTTCAGCTTTTGTGGCATTATGTTGATCATCTGAGTCTGTTGTGGGGAGTTTGCAGTCATCTGCTGGGGGAACAGCATTAAAAAAAAAAAACCCAACTTAAACTGATGAAAAAATGGCTCTGTTTAGGGGAATTTAGAGCTGATTGCTCAAAGAAGGATGTTTCATAAAATGAAAAACATAGTCAAACTCATAGAGTCTCAGAGTAATCAATCACTGTGCAATAATAATAATAATAATAATAATTATTATTATTATAATTATAATCACAATCATATGCTGTAACAATGCACATTTCAATAACCATGTCTACCTCATACTGCTGCACCTTTCACTTTTTTTAAATGTATATATGTTAATAAGAGCCATTTGTCTATTTACTATACAGTGAGGGTAATAACCAGAGTCAAATTCTCTGTCTGGCATGTTCTGATTTATTTTTTTACAAAAAACCAACATAACATGAAGCACCAATGAACAAAACAAAAACAAAACAACAACGAACACGCTAAATAACATTGAAACTAACCGAACCATTAACACAAACAGAAGAAGAGCATTAAACACAGTGACTTAAAAAAAACAACAAAAAACTCCACAAACTGATGAAAGAATAGGCTCTGTTTTGTCTTTAGAGTTGATTGTTCAAAGAATTATGTTTTATAAAATTCAAAACATAGAGACACACTCATATAGTCTCAGAGTAATCAATCACTGTAAAATAATATAATAATGATAATAACCACAATCATATGCTGTAACAATGTACCTTTAATTAACCATGTCTACCTCATACTGCTGCACCTTTCACTTTAAAAAAAAAATGTATATAAGTTAATAAGAGCCATTGGTCTATTTACTGTAGGGGAGAGTGGGGTAAGTAGTGCCATTTTTTACTTGAAGTGCCTTTAAAGCAAGGGGATTACAGCAAAGCCTCCAACTAAAATTGGAACACATAGTTTAGGATGTTGTGCATCTCTGGGAACTTTGAACTTTGAATCTAAAGTAAACTGTATGAGAAATATAGCTTTTGAAAAAAAAGTGGTTTTGTGGCACAAATTGCCCCCAGCGTGGGATAAGTTGTGCCGTTACAGAAAATACACTGGGGTAAATTGTGCCATTGGCAAAACATATAATTTAAATCTCACAAACAATGATACTATATAAAAGCAAAATAAATTCAATACAAAATTGCTTATTTATGGTTTATTTAACATTTTTGTCAGGGTGCGGTTGGAGTAGGACCCATATGCAGGAGACCAGGAGGCAGGAGTTCCAAAAATAGTGATTTATTGTACTTAAATCAAGGAAAAGTGCTGCTTAGCAGGATTGCAAAACAAAACAGCCTAAACTTAAGCCAAAAAACCAAAACATGACATGACACATGGAGGTAGAAACAGTAGGGGAGAGCGGGGTAATTTGTGCCAAGGGGCAAGTTGTTCCACCCCTGTTATCTAGAAAACCATAGAAGAAATTGGTCATATGATCACATATTTTGGACAGGCATCCATTTCAATCATCCTGCAAAGAAGGGAGACACATAGCTTGAGAGATAAGCACATTTAAGTTAAAAAAACAATATGCCCACCAAAGTAAAATTTCTATGAACAAGGTTTTTTTGATTGCAGTGTTCGAACAATTATAGACAACTTAGAAAACAGGTCACACATGTTTTGGTGCTTTAGTAAACTACACCATAAATCTATAGCATGATATTAACTTAAAATAGCTAGGGGATGGATTTTCTTCCAAAGGGTGGGGTTGGGGTAATTTGTGCCAAAGGGCCTGGGACAGACAGATCCTTGTCACCATCATCATCGTCATCATCGTCATCATCATCATCATCATCATCATCATCATCATCATCGTCATCATCATCATCATCATCATCAGCATCAGCATCAGCATCATCATCATCATCATCATCATCATCATCATCATCAGCATCAGCATCAGCATCATCATCATCACTCTGGACATCTGAGCTCTCATAATCAGTGCCATCGCTCAGTGGTATCGGAAAGTAACTCTCTGAGCTACTGGAGAGCTCTTTCTCTGGGTGTGCTTTTCTTCAAGCTTTTCAGAGCCCTATTTAGTAAATTATCATAAGTGCCAGTGGCACAATTTACCCCAGGCCTTTTGGCACAAATTACCCTGTGAACCACGTGACCGCTCTGGCGGCGAGAACAAAAGTTGTCGCCACTCTGTTTTATCACTGCTCTGGTTCAAACTTGGCCAATAAACCTGATTCTGATTCTGATGGACAGCCAGTCAGAGTAAACTGATGGTTACAACAAAATTGACTTAAAAACCCATTGTTTGTCACCGAAAATAAAAAGTAACAAACTATAGGAATTGACTGGAATAGATAAATATGGTTTATTATTTAAATACACTAAAAACATTTTTCTTTGTTTTTCATTCAGAAAATAGCTGGCATTTCCTACCGCACGACGACGCGTGAACGCATCACTACTAGCTCCGTCGCTCGCTAAAAACATTTACAGTCGTTGATGAATTTCGCGTCCAAAATGATAATTATGGACACGATCGGGAGACTCCTCAGCAGCAAAGCTGCGATGCTTTCCTCGCCAATGCATCTGCCTAAATTACTCACGACAGATGCGAAGTTATGTCGCTGTAATTCAGCTGTAATTGTTTATTAAGGTTAGCCGCAGCAGCAGCCGCAGCAGCCGCGGGGAGGATGCTGAATGAAGAAAAGAAACGCAATAAAAGAGGCGAAATGAAAGGTAGCCAGAGAGTTTCACACCGTTGAAGTGTTAATATCACCTATCCAGTTAAATACTTCCCACCTGTTTGAAAGTTTAGACATTTCATGTTATTTACTTTGGCTACACGTGTCACCTTTATTTACAGTTTTATTGTTTCTGCTAATTACGACGATATTTGAATGTCTTTAAACGTCGCACTGTAAAACCAAACGCTTTATTATTCTGCACTGTGGTTGTACTTACTGTGTTATGTTTGTTATCATTAGGTGATGTTTCTGAGACTCACTTTGGTTCAACAGGTTACAAAAACCTTCTGCACATGAATGTTTTTGACTGAGTAATGACTAAGTAATGAAAGTGGCATCATTGAAATGCCCTTCCCTTGCTTGACTTTCAAAGGTTAAAGTTACTGTCACTTGCTCCGTTTTTTTGGACCGACTAGTTGTCCGTTTGAATAGATTCCGGGTTCAGTTCAGGAATAAATACGGGTTGAAAGAGGAGTTATACTAGACGCTACTGGAGATTGTTTTAACCTTCGTCTGTTGTAAGGGTCGCCACCGACCCGTTCTTAGGTTTTAAATTAATAAAACTACCACAAAAATGCGTAGTTTTATAAATTATATAATTTATTATAAAATGCTCTGGTTGAAATTGTTACCTTTTACTTTTTTTCCATTTCCTTGAAGTAAATGGGTCGAAATTTACCCATAACACCATAGATGTTACTATAGTTAATAATATTAAAATGAAACAAATGTATTTAAGAGATATGTTCTAATACCTCTCAGTAATAGCCAGGTAACACAACAACCTTTTATTTATTCATATGATTCTCTTGAGGCTCATTTTACCAGTTTTTAAAATTGAAATTAAGGGCTATACTGACAAAAAAAAGCCCAGAGTCCCATACCAAAAATATTAAAACCAATATTTTCATGGATAAGGAAGCCTAACAATGTAACCAAATAGATGAGAAACAAATTGGATGATGGAGAATTGCTTTTAGTGTATTTTAGAGATAATTTAAAACACGGGTCAAAACCGACCCGTTAACATCGAAGATGGTAACAGAAAGCTAACACCAGACAAAGGTTAAATAAATCTTTTCTGTTTACACAAAATTGGTGCCAATCATTCAATAAGCCCCGCCCCTTTTAATGACGCGACTCAGTTCCATCGAGTTGACCTCGAGGTAAGCCCCGCCCCCCCGTGGTTACTGTTGCTAAGCGACAATCCTAAGGGTACCGTTTAGATTTTTATTATGGTGACAGTTTGTGCTAAAACTTTGTCCCAAGATGCTTTTTTCAGATACAAAATGACCACATTTCATTAAGTAGGACCTACATATGACTAAAAATCTCAAAATAGTTACTGTTGGTGTTGGTAATAAGGTTAGGCGAGGGTTTGAAGATGCTTAATTTAACTGTTCATAGAAGACATCCAGGGTCAACACTTTTCATACACAGTCAGGGTAAGATTACATTAATTTTCTTTCAATAACTTTTGAATGTGAATGAACTTTTTGGAGAGTTATAACTTGAGATCTACTGTGCTACAAACTGCAGCTGGATACATAACACTACATTTATAACATTTAGGCAAGGCAAGACAAGTTTATTTGTGTAGCACAATTCAACACAAGGTAATTCAAAGTGCTTTACATTGACATTAAAAGCAGCAAGACGCAATTAAACAGTAAATAAAAAATAAAATAAAATAAAATGATAAGAAAAGAGGTAAAATAATAAAAAGCACAAGTTGTTTAAAAGTAAGGGCAGTAGAGTACAGCAGAAGTATTTAATTTAGGAGTACGCTTCAGTAAACAGTAATGTTTTAGGCCTGATTTAAAGGATCTACAGTTGGAGCAGACCTCAGGTCTACAGGAAGTTTGTTCCACCGGTGAGGAGCAGAATAACTGAACGCTGCCTCACTTTGCTTGGTTCTGGTTCTTGGGAACCACAACAAACCAGATCCAGATGAACCTCAGGGGTCTGGGAGCTTCATAGGAACTAACAGATCCAGCATGTATTTTGGTCAAGGTTCAAGGTGTTTATTTGTCACACAGAATGTACAAGTACATGCATTGTGAAAAGCTTATGCTGGGTCGTGCTCCACAATACATAGTTAAAACAGTAGTAATAAAATGCTAGTCTAAGAGAAAAAAAAACGTTTAAAAGAACTAAAATCAGCGTACAAGGCCGTCAAATCATAGTGTTCATTGTTCATTTGTGTTTGTTCAGCAGTATGACCGACTGTGGAATAAAACTGTTCTTCAGTCTGCTAGTCTTGGCCTTAATTGACTGATGTCCAAGACCATTCAGGTCTTTGTAGACCAGCAGTAAGATTTTAAACTCTATCCTTTGACTCACTGGAAGCCAGTGTAGTGATTTCATGACCGGTGTAATGTGGTCCAGTTTCCTGGTGTTTGTAAGGACTCTGGTGGCAGCGTTCTGGATCAGCTGCAGCTGCCTGATAGATTTCTTGTTAAGGCCTGTAAAGATGCCATTGCAATAATCCAACCTACTGAAAATGAATGCATGAATAAGTTTTTCAATGTCTTGTTTAGACAGAAACACCTTAATTCTAGCAATGTTTTTCAGGTGGTAGTAGGCAGATTTAGTGAAAAACTATAGATGGCTGTTGAGGTTCAGGTCTGAGTCAGTAATTACACCCAGATTTCTGGCTTGATTTGTAGCTATGGAGCCAAAGTGAGCGCTGATCTTATCCCTTTCATTTTTAGGGCCAAAAATGCTAATTTACGTGGAATACCTGGAATCAGTACTACAAGTACCTCACACTCATTGTTTTAATTTTTTGGTCATAAACTCCATTAAAAGATGCCAGTTCAGGATCTTCCAGGGTTTTTTTATGAAGCTGAAAAAGCTACAGATGTCCAAGCTCCGGTCCCTGTGGAACTGATGCTCTGTCTACAGCTATTGGTTCATCTGCGTTTGAGGGGCGGGTCTTACCGAGAGGTCATTATCATTGTTTAGGAAGGTAACCAATAACAGCAGAGTGACTGACCGATAGGGGCTGGCTCCAAAAGTTTTTGAGTTTGATTAGAGTAAAACAACTCTATAGAGGTGCTGAATCAGTGAGAATTGGAATCAAAACGGCAGAGTATGGGAGCTTTAACCTCAGATCCTGTACCAAGAGTAAAGGAGATATGATATAGATGTCTGTCAAGTCATAAGTATGTTTTTATTAGCGCCATCTTCTTTATCATTTTATGTGTATATAAGCAGAAAACTCACAGATGCTGCTGCCATGAACAGTTGTATTCAAAAGTTTGCCATTTACCAAAAAATATGCACTTTTTCCGTAAATGTCTGACACTAATCTACCATTTCTTTCTAAGGTTCTTGAAAAGTTTGTTTTTATACAGCTAGACGCATTTTTAAATGTGAACGCTGTCCTTGATGAACTTGAATCTGGTTTTAGATCTCATCATAGCTCTGAATTGGTACTGCTAACGATATTGCCTTTCCTGTAGATGCCTGAAAAACCTGTTGTGCCGGTGTTTGCCACTCCAACTGTGGCTTTCGACATTATGCCATCCTTTTTTCTACAGTAATACGCAGGTATTCATGCTAGTTAAGTGGTTAAACTTTTATTTAGCAGGTAGGAGTTTCTCTGTGATGATGGGTGACATCTGGTCACCATAGGCTCCTCTCTCTTGCAGGTACCATGGGGTTCAAATCTTGACCCTGTCCTCTTCTCTTTATTCTTGACACTTTTAGGGGCAGAAATTGGACACCTTCTGGTTTCTTTAAAGAGATAAACAAATAAATGTTGATTGTGCTATTGATTAATGCCAGACTCTGAAGTTGAGGAACTTTAGATGTAGACTGTATAAAACAAGCCACCAGCCTCGGAGATTTTTATTCTACGGTTGTTCCCAAAGTCAAAAATTGACAAACTCTTGGTTAGCATTTTGTAGAATTGCCTTTAAACTTTAAATATTTTGGAAAGCCATCCACAAGCTTACAATACCGTCATCCATCCTGCGGTGCAGCAAACCCACCATGACGCCACCGTGCCTCACAGTTGTGGTATTCAGAGGCCTGCAAGTTTCCCTCTTTTTCCTCCAAAGATAACAATGGTCATTATGACAACTGTCAGGTTTTAGTCTCATCACACTACAGGACACATCTTTTTTTTTTTTTATTACCTTGTCTGCACACATAATAATGGTTGATACCATGCCGGTAAAAACCTAGCCGGTAGAAACCCTCGCTGGCGGTGGGTTTCCTCCCACCCTCTTCTCCCCTCTGTGGGGTTGCTGGTAACATGGAGGCACACGTTGAGCACTGGAAATCTGCAACAAAAAGCACAAACGAAACACAAAACCGACACGGAGCCGACCAAAACACGAGCAGCATTCGACCCAAATCTCGAGATGGACCGGGAGAGCAGCACTCTCCCGGTCGTGGAGGCTGACGAGGGCAGCCCATAAGACGTCTCGGTTGAGGCAAACTGGCTCAAAGTTCTCGTGTGTTGTGTACGGGAGATCTGCAAAAATGATCAAAGTCGTGCGCATCTTATCAGTGCATTAAACTGTATGTCCTAATGCAGTGGTGCCGCCAGCCGGAATCCTGTACACACTGTGCGTACAATTTTTGTGGGTCCACCGTTTGATGTTACCATGACAGACCAGAGGCTGAGTGGACTTGGAGTTTGACGAAACAGGGAAGCGCAGACTTCGCTTCAAATAGGCAAGAACATCATTATTTAATTTAATGACTATTCTGATCATTTTGGTGGAGCCACATCTGGCTGGGGTTTGTATTGTAGCATAGGCTATCTGCTAGTTGAAACGTGTGGTCGGTTAACCTATCTGAGTTTTATGGTGCTTTTATGCTGTTTTCATAGTTCATGCTTTATGGTACTGTACTTTTTTTTTTTTCTACTTTTTTGTAGGTGCGCCGACACCTTAATGTTTAGCTGTGTTTTCATCTGTGTTTCTGGTGCGCCGACACCATAATTTTTATGTTTGCATCTATGTGGAGGTGCGCATAATAATGTCACCATATCTGTAGTGTGCCATATGCACGTTATCCAATTTTTCACTGCAAAGTTTTGTTTGAGGAAAAAATATCTTTGAAATACTTATTGCACTCTGAATAGCCAACCAATCTATCCTCTACCTCAGGGGTTTCCAAAGTCGGTCCTCGAGGGCCGGTGTCCTGCATGTTTTAGTTGTTTCCCTGCATCAACACACCTGATTCTAATTAACGGTCGTCACCACCTTGTCATCAAAGTCTGGATAGTTCTGTTGATGCTCCTTGTATCACGGTTTGATAAAAAAGGGACACATCTAAAACATGCAGGACACCGGCCCCCGAGGACCGACTTTGGACACCCCTGCTCTACCTAATGGATAGTGGAATATTCAGGCCGAGTAGGACCATGAAATTAGCCGTATAGAGCAGTGGACGGACTGTTTCTGTGCCTACTACGAAATTGAATCCTGGTGCCGCCACTGTTCTAATGATTTATAAAGCATAGGACAGCGGTGGATGCTAATAATTTCCCAAATTATTGATATTGGAATGCGTTTTATCACACAATAGCTTACCGTGAACAGCTGCTGAAAAAACATGAGCCCTTGACAACAAACGCTCTCCTTCTCTTTTGGCATCAAGACGCAGTTGCTGCACAGACACCATCGATTTTGTCCCACTCTCGCCTCATCCCGTCTTTCTTGGTCTTCATCTGCTCGTTTTGAGATATGTTTTCAGTGTTGTCCTCCTCCTTGACCTTGCGCTCGGGTTCAAATTGAAATGGCTGAACTCTGGATTATCTCGTTGAACAGTCACAACAGTGTTCGGGGGCCAGCAGGTGCAACCGACTGACGTCACTACCCAGAGTGCATTGCGATGTAAACAACAATGGCGACCTACGAGTTAAATTATATTTTCAAATTTTATAAAAACGAAGACATCAAAAAGGTTTTTTATATCACATTGTTATAATTGATACCAACATTTATATTTTAAGTCCTACATGTCTTAATAGCCAGGGTTCCCTTTAAACAAAGTGACTATAAGGGTGCTAGCTGTAACTCAGTCAAAATAGCTTTTCCACGCAAAGGTTCAGAAATATCCTTGGGACCTGTTTTTCTTAGTTTATAATAACGATAATAAGTCACATAAACATTCCTTTCTTTAATAGAGATGAGGAAATACGACATAATGAAGTGTAAAAATGTAGTTACACCAGTTTAAATACCAGAGGAGTTTGTGAAGTGGATGTATTCTGGCGCAAACAGCCAAACACTTGTTGAGAAACCTACAGAGTTGTTATAGATTATTATGACCTCATAGTGACCTGGGTTTTATTTCCTTAGGTTCTGTTTTTGTTTTTATCAGTGAAGGAGGAGCTGAACATTGAAATCAGGTCACATGGTCTATTGCACACCAGCTAAGGAAAGCCAGGAATTTGAAACTCAAAGCCAACAGTCTCCTAAACCCCTCCTCTTTTGTTTTCCTTCTGTTACATCATCAGACCAGTTTTGATTATCTTGTAAATACTGAGTCACGATCAATGTTGTACGGTGCAGAAAAGCAGGTATTTATACTAATTTAGAGGCATCCTGCTTGTTGAAAGACTGCACAGCTCCAGCGCGTCCAGCTGCTTCTCTTTTCTTTGTGGGTGCTTGACATTTCCTCACCTTCCATCAAGCTGTGTGGTGAGGCCTCACCCTTTCCTGGAAAGTGAGACTTTAATCCGAGGTTGACCGTCAGCCACAGGCTTGAGTGGACATGTGAGCTAAGTTTCAGTTTCGTTTCTCTGTGAGTTTTCTGAGAGTGACACACAGCAGTGGGGTAGGAAAGGGGAGGGGCAGCATATAAACCAGAAGAGGAAGGTTTCTGGTTCAGGTACAATACGAGCTGCTGACGGAGATAAACCAAACACCTTGCTATTTAAAAGAAAAGGTAGGATATTCTTCCTTACTTTTCTTTTTTTTTTTCAACAAGCTGGGGTAATATGTTAGTGTAAACTACTTTGGTCACTGCTTAAATGGTGAATTTGGTGAAGGGGAAGGGTTTTTGTTTAAACAATCCTGTGATTTAATATTGCACATGAAGTTTTGGTCATAACTGATATGGATGTTGATTAGGAGAGACTGAGTTCACTGTACAGTCCGAACACTGGGCATTATTTTGAATCTTAAAGGACCATCCACACACACAAAGAAGACAACAATTACAAGCATAACAATATAAGTTGTGTTTGAAAACCTGTTACAGCCGTACGTTGCACAAAGACAGAAAATGAAAACCAGAAGTGAGAGTTTAAGATCGTTCAAAGAGGATACAGAAATCACTCTGTTATGAAAGCTGCTGTCTTTTGATAATCATTTTGGGTTCAATTTTAGTTAGTTTTTTTTTTTTTTTAATTATTCTTCAAATCACTTCCTATGAAATTCAAAACATGCCATTTGCCTTTGCCAATGTGGTTATTTGTAAATGTTAACGTGAAGCCCTGCAACTCGAAGGTGGTTGGATTGATCGCTAGTCCCATTATGTGTCATTAAGTGTTACACCCAGATTGTCCATGCAAATTTTACTGGAATGGTAAAAGGTTAAAGCAACAGCGCATATATACACACATATACACAGCCACAAAAACATATACATACACACACACACAGCCACAAAGACATGTACACACACACATGCACGCATACACACGCATAGACATACACACTGGCTTGTTCACCTGCATGCTTGCTCTGTAGTTTTTGACGTGTGCCTCCGTGTGTTCCTGCTTCCTGGATTGGCAGTGGATGTCGCCACACACGCAACAGCGCATCACCTGCTACGTAACAGCGTTGTGTAATTATGTAAATATGTAATCACGAAAGGTTTGGGTTTATTTGTGTTTGTGAGTTCATCATCCCAAAGACAGAGGAACAGTATGAACATGTATCAGACCAAAAAGCTCTAGTTATTCCCAAACAGAGATATTTATGTCGTGTTGGGAGGGATCTTTGTCAGATTTTACTTTCAGTTTTGGCTCTGTTTATTTTTGACTGATATTTTAATTCACTAGAGCCACATCTAGTAGGTTTTATAAGGTACATCAGACATTAAATATATGTGTCTGTTCCTTCTTATCACCAAGTGTTTTGCTTATGTTCATGCAGAAATTATGGAAAAAAAATACAGTTAAGGGATCCAAAGGGTTCACACACTTCCAGACCTTATTAAACTACAGGTAACTGCTTTTTCTGTATGCACTAATGTTTGTCTACTTTCCCCCTGTTAGCATTACGGAAGATGGAGCAGGTTCTCCAGAACGTGGTTGCCATGGTGAAGGAGCACCCAGAGGGGATCCCACTGAAAAAACTATCCCAGTTCTACAACCAGACGTATCACAGCAACCTGAGTTGTCGTGACCTGACATTCGACTCCCTGGCCAGCTTAGTAGCATCTCAAAGGGATTTGGTCGTGGAGGGGCAACTGGTGTTTCACAAGGACCACCGTCGTCAATGTCAGGCCGACGCTGAAGACGGGGCGTCCGCAAAACCAGCAGCGTACAGCAAAGAGACAGAGAGCGTTCTCAGAAAGGTCGTCTCCATGGTGAAGGAGCATCCGGACGGAATTCCTCTGAAGACGGTGACGATAGCGTTTAGTCAGAAATACCGCCGAAACCTGAGCCTCGCTGCCGTGGGGTTCAAGACCGTCTCCTGCCTGGTGGAAGCTTTGAAAGAAGATTTAGTGGTGAAAGGGGAAACGGTGCTGCACAAGATTTACCTGAACGAAAAGCAGCTTCCAGGTGAAACAGCAGCAAAAGCCACAGAGGACCACAGGCCTGCAACACCTGAGTTTGCCACTTGGCCCCGGCAGGAAACAAGCCTCCACAGACTGGGAGGAGCGAGTCTTCTCAGCTCCCCTCTGATATCCTCGGCCTCTTCATTCTCCAGCCACTATCTTACTGGTAACCCGCTCGTTGCCGCAGCCCAGCCAGCTGAACAACTGACCCAAGAGCAGCTGTACAAGAGGATAATAGAGGTTAGTTACAGTGTTGATCCTAAACAAAAATGTGTAAAAATCTACATAAAACCTGCTTTCATAAGTCTTAAAAGGCTTTGGTGTGTAGGTGCTGGTAATAAAACGCATCTGATTAATTGAGCTGAACTAAATGTCTATAAAAGCAAAGGCTTTGGCAGTTTGCTGGTCTGGAGTATATAGATTTATGTTAACACAATACCAAGGAAGAAAGACATCAGTAATGACCCGAGAGAAGTTCATAAGGTCAACACCAAACAACTTCAGGGCCTCTTATGCTCAGCATTCGAGACCGATGGAGCCTTCTGTCTGTATCCTGCATTGATTTCGTCTGCCTTTTTGCTCACAAATACAGACGGTAGTCAGGGG
This sequence comes from Cololabis saira, assembly GCF_033807715.1. Lineage (NCBI taxonomy): Eukaryota > Metazoa > Chordata > Actinopteri > Beloniformes > Belonidae > Cololabis > Cololabis saira. The sequence goes on along the minus strand of NC_084605.1, from coordinate 20,648,324 downwards.
GACAGTGGTGAGCCAAATATTAAACTTAACACATTAAAACAGTGAGGAATAAAAGTGATGGATGTCCCAGAGCAACGGAAATGATGTCTGTTGTCAGTTTCGCACATAGATTAAATTAATGAAAAGGACTTTCTGTAGTTACAGATGAGTTAAACCAAAACATTGTTGTCAATAGTCGCCATGTTTGTTGGTATCAGTAGTTGATCTGTCACCGCCCCCTGGGCTGCGTCCGAAATTGCATACTTCCACCCTAATGAGTATGCAAAATGAGTATGCAAGATTTTTTAGTGCGTCTGAAACATTAGTACGTACTCAATAGTAGCTCTATCCATACTCATTCCGGATAATTTCTTTAGTGTGGATTGATGGACACTAGCCGAGCAGAAACTTCCCACAATGCAATGCAGCGGCGCTTGGTTGCTAAGTGATACGTATATGTCATAAGTATAATATTAAGTATAATAATATTATTATTATATAATATTAATATTATAATATTCGTATATAATAATATTATATAATGTCATCTTGTTTCGGCCAGAATAAACGGGAAAGAGCGGAGCGGTGCTACCGCTGCTGCTGCTATGCTGCTGTGACACATCACTTCCTCCCAACGGCAGGGAGTGACGTGTGCGCTCTTAATAGTACGTCCGAATGAATGCACACTACTGATATTTACTCAAAAGTGTGCCGAACTTAAGGATACTTTTTAGTATATACTTTTTAGTATGGCATTTCGGACGCACCGCTGGTGGATCTGTTGCTTAACAACCAAACAAATGTAAACAAAGCCAGGAGGTAATGATGGAAACAATATTTGGAATAGACAAATGTACAAATTAACGAAAATAGAGCATATTTTATGCTTTAAAGTCCAGCATTAAGTAAGCAGCAAGTGAAAAATATTGAAGACGGTTGCCAGAGGTCCTGGGGAGAGACTTCCCACAAGTTCAACCTGAGGTCAGGCTCTTCATGGCTCCATTGGAATCATGTTAGATGTTGAAATTCGATGGATTAAGACTGAAAAAGATAAATATGTCTTATGTGGAAGGATTGCCAGGAAGACGTCTTCACTCTAATGTCATTGTATGAATCAGTGATCAGAAAATTGACTGGTAAAAGTACTTTTTTACATAGCCAGTTCATGTTTACCTTTTGAATATAACACCATCAAGGAGGTCATGGATGCACCAGGAGGGGTTGTCTTGCTTGACCCAAGCAACTAAAGTATTAGGAAACATTTTGCAACGCCTGCTTGTAATGTCTTGTGTCAAAACAGTTTTGTTTCAAAAAGGTTTTCCATGTTTGCACATTGCATGTTTCCATGACAGCTTAGCGGCGAACGAGGCCCGATTGGGGGTTGATTGATCGTTTCATAGTGGCCCATGTAAACTGCCCACTTTGGTTCATTTATGTGGTGGCACCCATTTTTGGTCCCCGCGAGGAATTCACATGAGGCCAACATGGACAACCCCATGAATCCTCAAAAGACCTTCAGAAACATGATGTTAAATGAATAAAATGACAGTTTTAGGTTTACATTGGATGTTGGACTGTTGTAGTCTCCCTATGAAAATCACGAGGGGAATAAAAGGTCAACTGATGTGTTCCAGGTGACCAAGAAGTACCAGCTGAACGCTCCATCGATGGACCAGCTGCAAGCCTGCTATTCTCTTCACTTCGGTGAGCCGTTTCCTCTGGTGCAGTACATGTCTCTGTATGACAACATGGAAGTTAAGAAGCCGCCTCTGCAGCCCGAATCAGCGGTAAAACCCCAAACTAGTGCAAAGAAGACAACTGCAGGTATATAAACGTATAGTTTCATGCATAATAAATTAAGATCGTCATTAATTCCATGCTTTCAAAATGCGTAATTCCATATCCTCTCACCACAACAACGACAGAGCCTGAAAAGGAGGCGCCAACAGCTGCCGGCCCCAGCTTCCTCAACGGATCGGACTTCCCGGCGCTGGGAGCAGTGGCGAGCCCGACCAAAGAGCAGCGGAGCAAAGGGAGAGACGCCAAGCACAGAGAAGCTTACCACGCCCAGCTGAGAGAAGTCCATGGAGGTAATATGAGAGCGATGGAGGCCATGGAGGAGGATGACGAGGACCTGACAGGGAGGAGGAGGAACAGGGCCGTGGACCCGGATATGGTCAACAATCTGATGCAGAGAGCCATACAAGAAATCGCTGCTGATGGAGAGTTGGTCACCAAGGAAAAGGTACAGAGGGGCAGAATAAATCATTTGATGTGATCTGTTTACTGATTTCTGCAACGATTGAAGGAAAGAAATGATTGTGAACTATTGAAGCCGCTTCTTTTGTCTTTATTATGCTGTTGCATTAACAATGGTCACCAGCACGAACTCATCAGCTGGAAGAGAACCATGAATGAAAAAGTTGTACATAGCAATTGTCAAAAAGATTCAGAAAATAAATAAATAAATAAATAAAAGTATCATCTGGTCTTTGCCAGGGGCCTCATTTATAAAAGAGTGCCTAGGATTCATACTAAAAGTGTACGTGCGCTCAAAAAATTTGATTTATAAAACTGTGTGCACGCACACCTGCATGCAATGTTCTCTTTATAAATCACAGTCCACCTGGAAGGTTGCGCAGGTGAATTTGCCTCATATCCCGCCCTCTACACGCCCACTTTCTACCATGATCAAAGTTTGCGCAGAGATACGCACATTTTCCCGTTAAGTTTCTTTTTATAAATCCCAACCTTTGCGTAGAAGGTGGCGTGCACATCTTTCAAGCCCTGTTTTGTGCGCACGCAAGCTTTATAAATGAGGCCCCAGGTCTTTAAACTCAGGAAAGCTGCAGCCTCAGAGGAACAACAACTTGTTTAACAATAACTTTGGAGCAGTTTTTCATGTCTGCTTTCAATTTCTCTTCCATCCATCCCATAAACCACCTCTAACATCAGCCACACTTTATTTGGGTTTTGGGAATGTCGTCTGATGTGACCCCAGATGTGTTTTTAACTGTCAGGAGTTTCATTTGTACGTCCAGTTTATTCTAAATTCTTTGATTAGAGATTTATCAGCTCCAAACACAACACAAACAGTTTATGTAGCAGATATCCCCCCTCCCCACAAAAAAGCAGGTTTTTCATCTGTGCGTTTCCGTCTTCCGGCGCCCCCATTCATTTGACACCCAGCTACTTCACGAGACTGTTGTCAAGTATATTGATAACGAGACGAGGAGATCTGCGGCTTGCAGGGTTTGATTGATGAGACAAAGAGCTAGTTATAAAAGTGTACTCTGGGGTTTTCATGTATTAGAGGGGGTGAACTGTATCCCAGCAGACGGGCTCTGACTGACACAAGCTATCATTTTATTGTAAAACAGGCCGGTGTTTAACATGTATGGTATTGTCTTCTGACTCCTGCATTCAGGTGATATCCCGAGTGCACAGGACCATTCCCTCTTTGGACCCTGGAAAGCTAAAACACTGGAACTTACCAGCTCTTAAAGACCTACAGTACCTCATAAGAGAGGTCAATATGTTCATAGAGGTAGGAACGTGTACGTTTGCTATCAAATTGTTGTTTTCTGAGAGTTAAGTTTCTGCACTGAGAACCTTTTCTGTCTCTCTGTCAGTCCACTGAGGCAGTGACATCCATTTGTACGCTGTACGAGCTGGGCCAGTCGCTGGCCGGCCTGAAGAACAAGAAACACTACGAGGAGCTGAACCTCGGGCCTCTGTGCAAACTACCCAACATATACCGCTTGTTCAAAATGGACAGCAACACAAAGGATGATGACATCCGGGAGATCGAAACCGTCGACATCCTAAAGGTAGCACGAGACACAACACGAGATTGCTCTAAAAGAAGTGCAGATGTAGTCATTTTTATCCTCAAAATTGAGAAATGGGGATGGTTTTGCTCTTACCGCACAAGCTTCTGTGTTAATAATGATGTAACTTTGTGTTTTGTTTCTTTTGTTTAGCACCTTAACCAATATAGGAGGAAGCAGGGCAACCAAAAAGTGGACCCGCCTGAGTTCTTGAAGTATCTGGCCGACAACTACAACTGTGATTCTCCGTACGAGCTTGGCATCAGGATAACTGGCTTTGGCCTGCCCATATCGGTAAGAGCCCGGAGATTTTGAAACATTCAGGATGGTGAAATGATTACTAATTACCCAACGAAAGCAAATGCTCCTTGTTTTTTTTTTATTAATTTTTTTTGCTGTGATGGTGAGTTCCTGTGAGAGCACCACGCTTATTCACATGGATTTTTTTTTCCACAATATGTTTATTGTGGTTTTTTACATTTTTTCAAACATACAACATTACGCATACATTACACAGACACATAGTTAGTTAATATTTATTTTGGTCAATCACAAGCATATATACATTTAACTTGCACCATTCTCAATACAAACATAAATAATCATATTGGATTAAGGAATGGGGAGGAAAAATATAATAAATAAATGAAATGTAAAATTAAAAAATAAAATAAAATAAATAAAAATTATATTCTCCACAATATTTACAAGTTTTTTTCAGGTAAATCTTGCACTTTCATCTGTCATAATGTTCATACATGGTTCCCAGAGTCGACAAAGTCTTTCCGTTTTCCCTTAGCAATGTACGTTAGTCTTTCCAGTCCAATAGAGTTAGAAAGCTCCCTTATCCACATCTTCAATGTAGGATTATCCATACTTTTCCAACATAATGCAATAGCTCTTCTGGCCTGGACTGTATATTGCTTTGATGTTTGTAGGAAGTTCCTTGGGTATATTCCAAGCACACAAAGTTTGGCATTTAGGGGGACTTTAGCATTAAACATCTCTGACAAACAATTTATAACATCCTTCCAGATGTTTTGGATCTGAAACATTCCCATAAGCAGTGAAATAATGTTTCTATCTCATTCAAACATTCATATGGTGTTTTAACTGAGGTTATGTGCATTCTCATTAACCACTTATATTGAAGTAGTCGAAACCTTGTGTTTATATTCATATGGATTTAAATAGCCCACACAGGAGAAATGCTTAAAAAATAGGTACAGTAACAAAATCAAATTTAAGAAGTCAAAATATACATGATGTCATTACTGTCATATTGTATTTAAAACCCCCCTATGTAGTAAAAGTACTTCTTGTTGGCTAAGGTTCACAGATACCTGGATATCATTTAGAAATGGGATGAAAGTGGACTTCCGGTGTCCCACAGGGCTTAGTGCTAGGGCTTATCCTGTTCAGTCTATACATGCAGCCCTTTGGAAAATATTATCCACAGTATGTAAAAACTGCTTTGCTTGTATGTCAGAGAAATGATTTCATGGCATGCTGCATTAATACTTTTACTTCTGTGTCATTTGAAGACACTGTCAAAGGTGAAGCGTGAAGAGCACCAGATCCTGGACCGCTCCAGAGACATCATCCAGAAGGAGCTGGAGGAGGAGACGCTCGATCGCATGAGGAAAGTCAAGAAGAGCGTTTTAGAGTCCCTGCGAGGCGCAGGCGTCTTCTCCGCTGCAGGAAGCATGGATTTGAGGAAGAAGTACGCCTCCGTGCTGGCGTCCGACGTCGTGCTGGAAGTGTTATCGAACGCTGCAGGAGTGTTCAGTCCCAGAATGGCCAAGGTGGGTGCCAGATGATAACATGCGCTCTATTAACAGATCCGTTGTCTGCTCAAATGCATCAGAGGAAGTTGCTAAATCACAGTCTTGAATATTTTCTTGGCAGCTTCATGGTTGTGTGGTAATCTTTTGTCCTTAATACTCTTCCAACAACTATGGGGATTTAATTCCACTAAACCTACAAGAAGCTTCAGGGCTGCTCTCCACTTCTCATTAAAAAAGGTGTCATCCATCATCTCCTAATCCTTGATGAAAATGCAGGAAAGAAGTTGGATTTTACACGTTAAAGTTGAGATTAAACTCATAATGCCACCTTCCTGCTTCACCAACTTGTGGGATTAGCTCTCCTCTGAGGAATGGATCCTGTTCATGTGTAACTGTGAGGTCATCACTGTTAAAATGCTCCTTTCTATAACATTCAGGTGGCTCCATTCATTTTCCAACATGTAATTGAGAGATGAGTCAGCCGTAGCATTAGGAGCTCCATGTTTAATAATGTCTTTTTCCACCAAAACTACCATCGGGACGTGGTGTTGCGAGGCAAGACTTCATGGATCAAAACCTAGGGCCACAAATTGTGAATAATGACCAAAAAATTGAGAATACACTACTACTGTCATTTAGCAGACGCTTTTATCCAAAGCGACTTAAATCTGAGAGAACAAACACACCATTTTGCCCGGGGAGCAATTAGGTTTAAGAGCCTTGCTCAGGGGCCCAGGATGGATCATCTTGGTTGCCATTCCTGGGTCCTCCAGACCCAAACCCACCTCTGCAGCCACTAGACTACCACTCCCAATACAAGGAGCTGAAACATGTTTCACCTGTAGGGTGACTGGACTCTGCGTTAGGGATAAATTCAGTCATCTGTGTATTTGACAGCGGTTTGCTGAGACATGATGACATTTCAGCTGATCACTGTGACGTGACGCTGAGGATATCCTAACATGTATTCTGCAGGCAGGACCCAGGTTCTCCCAGCAGAACACTAAACAAACCACCATGCTGCCTGCTGGTGCCATGACCTCCCCAGGTCAGAAATGCACATGCAGCCAGCTTTCCCAATATCTAAATAAATATCAGCCTCCTGCTGTTTGACTCCAAACCTATATTGGCAAGGCAAGTTTATTTGTATAGCACAATTCAACACAAGGTAATACAAAGTGCTTTACATCAACATTAAAAGCAACAAGACACAATTAAACAGTAAATAACAAATACAATTAAATAAAATGATAAGAACAGAGGTAAAATAATAAAAAGGGCAAGTTGTTCAAAAGTAAGGGCAGTAGAGTACAGCAGGTACATCTCATTCTTACAATGGCAAGAATTACATTTCTATACGGCCGAAACGTACAAAGACCGAGTCAAATACAGTATTTTAGTTTATTTAGTTTAGTTTATTTAAGGATCCCCATTAGAAGCACACAAATGTGCCTCTAGTCTTCCTGGGGTCCTGAACATAAAAATACAGTACAGTGCAGTCATACAATAAAAAAAACGACAACAAAACATTTTAAAAAAACAATTAAGCAGGCTGCACGGACCTAAAATGATAAAAACATAAATTTAAGAGTAATACTGATAAACAGTAAAGTAAGTAGAGCCAAATTAAAAATAATCAAGAGAGAACAAAGACAATCAGACAGGCTGATTGTATAACAGACTATACCAGACACAGAACATGCTCAACAGACGAACAGTATAATCCACAGAGTACAAACAAATAAAAAAATAAAAGTAAAATAAAATAAAGTATCCAAAAATAAAATAAAGTATCCAAAAAAGTAATCTGAAACAATTTGTACGATGAATTAAACCAATTTGACAATTCTATGCAACAATGCCTTTTTCCAGGTCTTATTTCACACAACTGACGAGAATTACGTTTCTATACGGTCAAAACGTACAAAGACCGGGTCAAATACAGTATTACCAAAGTAATCTGTGCATTGATGAGACAGTCTTTGAAGTTTGAAGTTTGAATTTATTCACAATACCATAATAATAGTTATAATAATACAATCAAATTAAGTGGGTAGAGTGAATGGGTCCCCCAAGGAAGCTAGGAAAGCTTATAGGTGGGGGCCCATAGTTCATATGGTATCAAGGTAGTTCTTCCTTCCTGGGAGCACTTTTAGTTGCCTCAACTGCTGCAGACAGGGTTAGAGACGATGTTTCTCTCATCAGAATCCATCCGACCCTCAAGCTTGCCCATATTTCCGCGTCCAACACGTCAACTTGCTCCCTTGCTGCCTAATATACCCCAGCTGCTGCCAAGTGACATTATAATGAGCTAATTCTTGGTTTTCATTTCACCTGTCATTGCTCATAATGTTCCAGCTAATTGTGCATGGCACAGGGGTGTAGAAGTTTGACACGCTTCATTTATAGAAAGGAAATACTGGAGGGAAAAGGGCGTGCGCAGCCATATCAGCAATATAAGTTTATAGGACGTAATTGCTTTGCTGTTCCAGCCGTGTGACGCGCTCACGTCATGCATGAATGTTGGCCAGATGAAACACACTGGAGTCAGTGTTTGCTTTGGCAGGGAAACAGGGGTGTGCTTGTTTTGTGCGTCTATTCAGAGATTACATCACGGGAATGTTTAATGACACGCAGCTTTATTGGTTTCCAACGCAGCACGTGGAGAGCTTCCTGGCTCAGGTGTCCAACGACCGTCTGGCCAGGGCTCTGTTTCAGCTGGCCATCTGCGGAGGCTCGCTGGCCGTTCCACAAGACATTGTGCCCAAAGACAAGGCCTCCAAAGGCTCAGAAGCGACGAAAGCTGCAGACAGAGACTCCAAACCCCTCCCCAGCGAAGGTTCCTCCATCTGAATGAATGTTTCTGCCGTTGGTCTTATGTTTGTCTGATGAGATCTTGTCCACACTGACACGTCTGCCGTGTGTCTCGCAGCTAAAGTGAAGCAGAGTGTCCGAGACGGCCTGGGTGCTCAGAGCTCAGCCGTCACTCTGGCCCACATGGCTACTCTGGAGAAGAAGCTGACCAAACAGTTCCACGTCAAAGATTTCCTCGCTTTAGAGCAAGGCACTTTCCTGGACTTCCTGGTGAAGCACATGCAGGTGCTGCTTTCATTTCTATTTTTTGACGTGATATGATTGGACAGCAGCCCACATTGTTCACACTCGCCTCTCTCTGGTGCTGTGCAGATGCTGCAGGAGATGCTTGGCTCTTTTATCATCCTGGGAAACAACATGGATGTGGCTGGGACTGGATTCAGGCCCAGCAGACAGGACGTGTTTGAATTCATCAAACAGTGCGGCCACGTATCCTCCACGGATCCAGATGAAGTGAGTCGTAGATGCTAAGCAACATGCTTTATGTTTATGTTTATGTTTATTTGTTTGCACTTACAAACATACAAGCATCGAAAAAAAGAACAGAAAAAAAAACAAAGATAAAATGTGCAGGAAAGATCATGAAGCCCGACGGGCTTATAAGCGATCCTCCCCTCTTAAACATACAAATAATTATAATCAACACTTTACACCCCCCCTCCCCACCCAATACCCCCTTCCTCATATGCACATACACACATGTGCATATTTACAACTCATACAAAGAAATAAATGATCAGAAACAAACAAAAAGGTCAGCAAACAATTTTATCATTTGAATATAATGAAACCAGAAATTGTTTTAAATTTGTTTTAAATATTGACAAAGATGGAGAGATGTTTACCACGTGTTGATGACTATTCCACAGCTCTGCACCATGATACTTCAGCAGAAACTGACCCCTTGTGGTGAGATTCTTAGGCAGATGGATATAATTGGCTTGCCTGGTACTATATTGATGAACATCAGAATTCAGAGTGAAAGAATTATCAAAACACTCAGGCAAAAGATCTCTCCTAAATCTGGTTTTATAGACAAAAGTACAAATTTGAATTGTGTTTATGTCATACATTTTTAAGAGCTTAAGCTTATGAAAAATTGGCAAAGACTGAACAAATGCATTTGAAAACGTGACACTTCTGACAAATCTTTTTTGTAACAGGTAGATCTTCTTAAGACTAGTGTAATAGTTAGAATGCTCTTCCCTGAAACCAGAAGGGAGCGTTAACTTCTCCTCGTCCCGCAGCTTTCTCAGATTGAGTCGGCGCTGAGGTCCCACTACAGACTCCGGGACAGTCGGGACCTGGGCTTCGGCGCCCTGCACATGCTGGTCGGCCTCGTCCAGCGGCAGAGGGAGCTGGCCGGAGGGGGAATCAGCCCAGTCTTCTACGAGTCAGCCCTGCTGGCCAAATTCAGCAAGACAAGGTCGGCTTTGTTCCCAGACAGACGTCTCTTTAGTCGATTTAGAAACAAACAACCAGAAAGTTAACAAAGAACCATCAAAACTGCTGTTTGAGAGCTCAAAAATCATTTTCAACCATTTAAATGATTAATTATTTAAACCTTTGAACTCCCTTATATGCAGTACTCGAGTTGAGGGGGGATGAGGGGGGATGGCATCCCCCCCCGAAATAAAAACAGTCAAAATCATCCCCCCTGTAAAATTGACATCCCCCCTTTCCATCCCTTATATCATTTCATCAATGAATGTTTACTGCTATTTCAACATTTAGAGTCATCACCAGAAAAATAAGACCAGAAAAATAACTTATTTGACAATTTTCACCTGTTTCAAGTAAATTTTCACTTGAAATAAGTAGGAAAATCTGCCAGTGGGATTTATATTAATTTATCCTCTCATTACAAGCAAAAAAATCTTGTTCCACTGGCAGATTTTTCTACTTATTTTAAGTGAAAATCTACTTGAAACCGGGGAAAATTGTTGTTTTTTCCAGTGATGAGTCTTGTTTTAAGTGTAATGAGATTTTTTTTTTACTAAAATGAGACATTTTAACTAGAAATAAGACAAATATTCTTGTTAAGATTTTGAGTTTTTGCAGTGATCCATTTTACTTATCCTGTGAAGGACAGAGTCATATTGATAAGTTCAGAAAACTGTTTTTTATTGTTGTGTTTTGATGTATTAGATGTAAGGCCAGTGGATATTTAAAGTTTACAGAAGGCTGCATTTAACTGCTACTATGTCATTCCTGCAGTATTTCTGCAGGTGTTTTTGTCACTGCTATTATTTGTAATATATTATATTATTTGTAATCAGCACAAATTATCTGTCCCCATATGATAAAATCCACCATCCCCCCTGAATTCTTTTTACAACTCGAGTACTGCTTATATGGATCCTCAGTTTTAATGAAGCTGGGATAAACATGCAATAGTTAATCTACGTTGGTTCTCCTTCCAGTGCTGACTGTGGCTCTGAGTCGGTGGGGCGCCTGGGCGAGGTGTCCAAGGCCCAGGCTCTGGCCAGCCTGCTCTCCTGCCCCCTGCTGGAGGATTTAAGCGACTGGAGTCTGTGGGAGCTGATCTTTAAACCCGTTCATGGCTCCCTCAAAGATTTCATTGAAAAAAACGCAGGTGAGAATCTGCCTTTCTCTACTATTTATAGTTTTCTTTTCATCACACAATATTGCATCATGGAGGACAAAATGAACCTGATCAACCAGCCATTTTCTGTTTCTGTGAAGTCATTACCAGTACCATTATTATTGAACAAAAATATAACTAAAAAGAAAATACCAATTATGTGGTAAATCTTAAGTACCCCCACGATTCCTTAGCTCTTAGTTCCACCTCAACAGTCACTTCCTGTATGACTATGGCCTTTTCTTCTTTACAGCACTTCTTCAGTTTGGGATTTGGGGAATTTTCTTTTATGCAACATTTCTCTTTTTAGTTGAGCTGAGTTGAGATGTACAGGGACTTGTAAGTGCGCATTGACAGAGAAGTCTGGGAAGTGATGTTGCACTTGACTGGAACTGTACAGGAGGATGATTACCAGTTTTCCTAATGATGGTAGATAGACCCGACTAACAACTTTAACCTGAAGTGGGATTTAATGAGCGTGAAGACCATCGCATATAATTCACATCACCTTCAAAACTCAGCAACCAATCAGTGACTCTTTGTTCCCGCTGGTTTCATGTGTAAATGTTTCTCTGCAAGACAAACCTGATCACAGAGTAACCTGATATTGATTTTAGGGGACAAATCAACTCAAATCATGTCAGAAAATGTTACGGCCAGATCACCTCACTGTGGAAGTTTTCCCTTTAGGTTCACAACCATTATATTTGAAGGATTTGCCCTGTTTTCTTCTAAAAAGCAGATATTATGAACTTAGACACTTGATTTGCTGGTTTTTGTTGATTTTATCTGCAGCTAAGTCTAATGCGTCACGTGTAAATCAGTTCTTTCGTTAGCACAGTGCTGTGGTTTATAAACAGTTTCAGCCCAAAATCTCAAGAAACATCTGAATTCAAATCCATCCTAAAGACCTGTTATACATTATCAATCTTATTGTTCAGTAAATGTTTATTTAAGGTTGGTTTACTGGACTAAAATCAAAAGTAGCATCAAAGGCATTTAAACCAGTTAGACCACAAAATTAAACATAACAATGACAAAAATGGATAAAGGGAGATTTTATCTAGCTTGTCGGTTTTATCCATATTGACCTTTTAATTCATTAACTGTTCCAGCTGTTGGGTGTGTAAATTGATTTAGTAAGAAATAGTTTCTGTGAGTCGTATGTGTCTCTGTCTCAGCCAGCACAGGTCTGGCAGCGTTGGAGGTGACTCCAGGTCTGCTGCTCAGGATCACCACAGACACAGGAGAGAAACACTTCTCCAGCTCCGTCTCAGCCCTCAACCCCATCGGCGCCGCGGGGCATCTCGTGTCCATGGTGGTCGCGGACGGTATAGACAACGCCCCCACAGCCCTGCTGGCCAATCACATGGAGCGCTCTCTGGCAACGGCCGTGGCCGAAGAAGGTAGCGATGCCGCCAGGGTTTATTTGAATTTTAAATGATAGCAGGGACATTTCTTCAGCTGGAATAATGCAGTCCAGAGGAAGCTCAACAGTATCATCACCAAAATAACGTGCATGTTTTTAGATCTGCCCCAGGCTGAATATGATACGGCGGGTTACAGAAGAGTCGCCAAATTCCTTCTGGACTGCTTGACACGAATTCCCACCAGAACCTGCCAAGCTCTTCTGCAGCAGGTAAGTCACTGCTCCTACGCAGGAAAGTCACATGCAAGACTTTGTACCACTTCTTATATTCCCATGTTTCTCGTGTGTGAAAGCATAAGACAAATTGTCTTATCCTAGTGGATCTTAGTATCAGGCAAATGCAACCGTGCCCTTATTTATGTAACAGAAATAAGGCCAAAAAGCAAAAACAGCATCTGGGTAACATGCAGCTACCGATAACATGCAGCTTGGGGCCACTAATCATCAATCCTGAGCAGAAGCCCAAAATTATAGCAATTGTGTTGACACGAGGCCAATAGGGAACGACATAAGCAATCGCTTCAAATCTATTTAGATTTTCTTTCCCTTTCAGCTTATTTTTGTCTGATAGGAAACTCATCTCGGCCGCTTGTATCCGCGATCTTGTCCTTTCGGTCACTACCCAAAGTTCATGACCATAGGTGAGGGTAGGGGCCTAGATTGACCGGTAAATCGAGAGCTTCGCCTTTCGACTCAGCTCCCTCTTCACCACGACGGTCCAGTACATCGACCGCATAACTGCGGACGCTGCACCGATCCGTCTGTCAATCTCCCGCTCCATCGTTCCCCTCACTCGTGAACAAGACCCCGTGATACTTGAACTCCTCCACCTGAGGCAGGACTTCCCCACCCACCCGGAGAAGGCACGCCACCCTTTCCCGGTGGAGAACCATGGCCTCGGTTTTGGAGGTGCTGATTCTCATCCCTGCCGCGTCGCACTCGGCCTCAAACCGCCCCAGCACATGCTGGAGGTCCCGGTCCGATGAAGCCAACAGGACAACATCATCTGCAAAAAGCAGAGACGAAATCCTGTGGTTCCCAAACCGGAACCCCTTCGGCCCCTGGATGCGCCTAGAAATCCTGTCCATAAAGATTATGAACAGGACCGGTGACAAAGGGCAGCCCTGCCGGAGTCCAACAAGCACCGGGAACAAGTCTGACTTACTTACAATGCGAACCAGACTCCTGCTTCGATCATACAGAGACCGGACAGCCCTTAATAGAGCGCCCCCCACAAAAATATGTATGATTTAAAAAAGATGGTTCAAACTTTGGCACATGACTGCAGATTATTATTGAAAGGAAATCATATAACATCATTTACTCTGTAGCATTTACTTGTAGATAAGAAGCAGTAGATAATGAGATGATTGAGCTAATTTTTCTTTGTTTTGATAGAATTTTGATAGAATAGTTGGTAACTTGATGTTGTCAATAGATCGGCTGGAAGTAGAAAATCAACCTGTGCTTCCTTGCAAACAGATCAGTGGTTTTAAGGCTGCGTCCCAATTGAACCGCTCGCCCTCGTTTTCTTCACTAACCCTAACTTTTGCGCGTTCCCGTGAAGGTAGTGGTGTCCCAATTCCTCTTTTCACCAAGGGGGAGGCGGCATAACGAGGGCTAGGGGCTGAGAATAGCCCCTTCAAATCGAGGGATTTCAGATGCTGACTTGGCGAGCGAGGGGGTATGAAAATCTCCCAGAATGCTTTTCGTCGTCATTTGCGGACTGAATAAAAAAAAGAACATGGCGGACATTTCTTATTTTTTTGTGAATAAAATCAATATTTTGAGTTAGTTTCTGCATAAAAATGCGTTTTGATTACATTTCTCATTACAAACCAATATTTTACTTTCATAATATTCACTCAGTGAATGTACATAATCCCTTTTTTGTCCGTTGTTCGCTAAGATCGCGCCGGAGTAAAGTCTGTTAGGTTACGCCGTAGGCTACGTAACCTACGCCGTAGGCTCTGCGTCGATTTGACTCGCCGACCGAAGGCAAACAGGCAGACTCGTCTCAGAGAAATATAGAGAAATAATCCTGTGACTCGTCAGATTTGTTTTGGATGTTTCTGATATAATAGTTTTCAGAAACCACAAAGTAATCCAGCTGTTATCTGGGTAATTTACACACTTTCAGATAAAGTTGCCGAAGATCACGCCAGAATAAAGGGATTTATGGTTCCACGTTACACCAACGCAGAGCCTACGGCGTAGGTTACGTAACCTACACCGTAAGCTTTGCGTCGATGTACGCGGCGACGCGCGCCGTACGCCGTACGCCGTACCCTACGCCGTAGGCTCTGCGTCGATTTAACGCGGACCCAAGCTCCGGAGCCGGCAGACAGAAATCTCGAAACTGAGCCCCGGTTGCGGATCTTAAAGGTTACCTTTATACCTGAAAAAATATTAAAACTTAATAAAGTGCCATAACAGCGCTACAGCTGAAATTAAAACAGCTTTTGGCTCTCTGCTTCCTGATCAGGGTAGGGATGAAAACGAGGGGGAGTAGGAGAATTGGGACAGGCACCTGGGCCAAGTGCCCTAGATTTTAAGTGCCCTAAAATCTCCCCCTTCTTTTTTAGGGGTTAGGGAAGAAAAGAAGTGCGAGTGGAGAAAAGAAGGGCGAGTGAAGGAGAATTGGGATTGGGCCTAAATGTCTTAAGATCCAAAGTACAGCTGCATTGCTTTTTGTGTCTAGACTTTCATTTCTTTGCTGTTGTCAGTACTTTAAAGTGAGCTGTCGTGAAACTTGTCCAGCAAAGAGGTTATGTACAGGTTTATCAAAATCAGTTTCCCTTGTTACTAAGAACCGGCGCCTGTGTCTCTGACTCCCTGTGACGTCCAGGTGTTCTTGGAGCCTTTCTCCCGTGTCCTGGGCCAGGCCAAGTCCAAAGAGGTCCTGATCACAGTGGCTCAGTCGGAGCCCAGATACCTGAACTGCCTGCATCGCCTGGGGATCCTCCTGGGCATCACCGACTGGGTCAGGGACTACCAGAAAAAGCTGAGTCCGCCTCAGGGCCAAAACTATACTGCATACGGGGCCCCTGTGGACCTAAACAAGGTGAGAAGACACATGTGGAAGAATATGAAAACATCGCTTTGTCAAACGTGTATAAATAAACACACACCGCTTTAAGGAGGTGACTGTGAACTCTTTAGAGCGGGGGGGTCTCAGGTCTACCTGCCTCTTGTCCATCACAGGCTCATGCGTATCTTCTTTCACCTCTTGAAGTGTGTGGAAACTAAAAATCATGTAAAGTGTAGACATTTCTACTAAGTTTATAGTTTATAGGCCTGTGATGAGCTGCAGATGTGTTCAGCTGTTATCTGCCGGGAAGGTTGACCCCTGCCACCCTGAGCAAGATGGACGGTAACCTCTCTGAAATCTGAAACACAACTGTCTTCTGATTATACTTATTTCTTTGGCTTCAGTCTAACTTGATAGATTCTGAGAGCAGCAGTCTGTCGGCTCTGAATACGAGTGAAGATGATTTCCTGGAAGATGACGTGATGGACAGCAGCTTACACAACCTGAACTCACAGCAAGGTGACTGAAAGAGGATCAAAGGAATCCAGACGGTTTCATTCACAAGGTTCTTGTTTTGATGAACCCAGGATCGCACCTAATGTGTTCCTCTCTTCATTTCTGTCTTCTCCAGTGGTTAATGGTGACCGAACCATTGACAGTGAGGAGGAAGACGACGATGCGCAGCTGTACGAGCTGGCCGACCTTCCCAACGGAGAGACGTCAGACATCAGCAGTGAAGCAGACGGTGGGCAGGCTGAGGATCAGCCCGAGAAGTCGGACCCTGATGACAACGATGCTGCCGGCTGCCAGTCAGAGACCTCGGCCCACTTCCACAAATCCATAATTGAAGACATCAGGTTTGCCGTCATTACTCATATTCACTCTGTCGATTTTGTTTTGTTTGAATGTTTTTCTCGTTCAAACTAAAGCTGACCTCTCCTTCATGCAGGAAGAGTGAGTTTGGCGTCGGGGTGGAGTTGACTCCAGAAGGCCAGAAGCTGATGCAGGTTCACCAGGAGAGACTGGGCCGCAGCTTGGACCGACTCTCCACTGAACTCTACAGCAAAGACACGCACTTCGTCCTGGAGCTCATTCAGGTGACTGGCTGTCTCCTTACGCCGCGAAAAATGAGGCCAGAACTCGTAAAAAACACTGAGTTACAACATAATTTCAAATGGAAACAGATAACTGGAATATATTTGGTGTTAATTAAGTTATCTGAAGCTGAAATTCCATAAAAGGATTCCCAGTACGGTGGTTCTCCGTCTGAGCCTTCTTCTAACCTCCTCGCTCTCCGTCCCCCAGAACGCCGATGACAACAGTTACCCGTCGCACAACGGTGTGGTTCCAGCGCTGGCCTTCGTGGTGGAGAGAGACTGCATCACCGTCCTCAACAACGAGAGCGGCTTCCAGAAGGAGAACATCAAGGCCATCTGTGACGTGGGCCGCAG
The DNA here is from genome assembly GCF_033807715.1 of Cololabis saira. Taxonomy (NCBI): domain Eukaryota; kingdom Metazoa; phylum Chordata; class Actinopteri; order Beloniformes; family Belonidae; genus Cololabis; species Cololabis saira. Next base: position 20,631,338 of record NC_084605.1, on the reverse strand, counting down.
CACCAAGGGCAAACACAAATATGGATACATCGGTAATGACGTCATCAGCAGCAGATCCGCTTGTTGTAGTTAGACGTTAACAATCTTTTTCATTAGGATAAGGACTAACGGTGTGTTTAAGAGTACATGCAGAGTGACTTTTTTTTTGCTTCACTGGTTTGGTAGATGAATATTTGACATTGGAGAAGAGGGAAAGAGATCACGACCACTGATACCAACAGATATTAATTACCTTTAACCTGATGTTTTAGACTGGAATTCATCTCTCGCTGGAGTGGTTGGTGTTTATGTGTGAAGCAGCGGTGATGAGAATCAGCACCTCCAGAGCTGAGATCCTGACTCTCAGTGGGAGAAGACTGGGAGGGAGGTGCTGCCTCAGGCGGAGGAGTTTAAGTTTCTCAGGGTCTTGTTCAGGAGTGAGGGGAGAAGAGATTAACGGGTGGATGGTGCGGCGTCTGCAGGAGTGTAGGGCTCTCTGGTGGTTGGCTGCAGTGAAGGCCAGGCTCTCTACTACTGGTCCATGTTCCTACGCTCACATGTGCTCACACGTTGAGGGTCGTGACTGAAATAATGGGAATATGAAGACATGTGTAATGAGTTTCGTCTGCTGGGAGGCTGGACTCTCCGTTAGAGACTCAAGAGTGTAGCTGCTGCTCGTCCACATGGAGAGGAGCCAAATTAGGTGGTTAAGACGTGTCCTGGTCTCCCTGGGACGTGTCCATATGGCATGTCACTGCCTCGGGGCGAGGCCTTGGGGCGAGGCAGTGACAGGAAGTGCTTGAGAGACTGTACTACCTGGCAGGCTGGGAAGTGACTCTGCATCTATAAAAGTTTATCGTGACTGGTGGTGAAAACTGTGCTTTCCTCACAATCTGTCCAAAGTCCAGGCGTTTCTGTGCCAACTGAGGTCATCTCTGATGTGGACTCCCAGGAGCTTGAAGCTAAAGATAACATCCTCCTGACTGCCTCTTATGTTCAGTGGGGTGTTTGGGTTGTTTCTGCGCCTCCTGTAGTCCACAACTCGCTCCTTGGTCTTCTTGGTGTTGAGGGTCAGGCGGTTGTCTCTACACCAAGCCGCCAAATGTTCCACCTCCTTTCTGCAGAGCTCTTCGTTGTCCTCGCTGGTCAGACCCACAACTGTGATGCCACCTGCAGACTTCACAACGATGTTGGGTTCGAGCACAATCATAGGTGACCATAGAGTAGGGGAGAGGGCTGAGTACACAGCCTTGTGGGACTCCTGTGTCCAGCATTAGGGTGGAAGAAGTGTCTCTGTTGGTTCAAAAGTCCAGGATCCAGTTACAGAGTGAGGTGCTGATGCTTAAAGAGTTTGAGCTCACAGATTTGGGTTTGCATCCTCCGCTTACTCTGCGTTTAAACTTCATTGTCCACATTTCATTTCACAATTTGATCTGGTGTGATAATCATTAATCTGATGTCGCAATCATCCCACTTCATACAGGACAAAAAGGAATCGGCTTCAAGTCGGTGTTTAAGGTCACCGACTGTCCTGAGATCCACTCCAACGGCTTCCACTTGCGCTTCGACAAGAACTGTGGCCCCATGGGATATATCCTCCCCCACTGGACCGGAGACGAGAGGCCTCTGGTTGCGCAGCTCAAGGACATAAATCAGCACAGGTTGGATTATGGAGAGAAGAGTGGGACTTGTGACGTAGCAGCAAACCTGCGCGCACAATCACAACTCACACTCAGACTGACGCTTGTAAATTAAATTCATCCATCACTGTTTATATCTGCGCACGTCCTGCAGAGGTTTATCAAAATTAGAAAAAGTGCACGCATCATATTTCAGCGTTTCAGTTATAAACGGTAAAGCATTTATATCTGGCACCGCCGCTACTGCTGACTCTGGCATTTCTGCACTAAAAGATGCGCTTGACAAACGATAAATTCCCAAAGTGTTGACTCTTCAAACCCTGAAGTTCAGCAGTACAACAGTTTTCCATCTGTCTGATGGATAGATTTGATATTGGTTTCAATATTAACCTCATCAGTGTTGTTTTGTGTTTTTCTTGTTGATATTATATTCACAGTACATTTGTTCTTTGATGCCTTTCCCACCAGCTGGACCACCAAAATCAGCCTCCCTCTGCGCTCCGGGTGCCATCAGACCAGAAACCTGTTTCATGACGTTCATCCCTCCTTGCTGCTCTTCCTGCACCGCCTGCGCTGCATCACCATCTACAATCATGTGAGAAAAAACAGCAAGCACATCCGTGTCCATCCAGTCATTTTGAGGATGTCAACACGCATCTGCCTGAAGTTAAAAATCTTTTTGTCCTCATTGTTTCGGTCTGCAGAGTGAGAAGCGTCTCGTGACGATGACTCGCAAGGACTACAGTCACAACGTGCTGGAGGTGGAGCATACAGACGGCCTCGAGCGCTGGCTGGTGGTCAAAACCACTTTACATCCCAAGAAGGTGATGCCCCCCCCACACAGGGGGAGTCTGTGCCTCTCTTTCCACACACATGCAATAAATGTGGATTTTAGAAACAAGTTCATATCTATTCTGCATTTCTGTCAACTGGGACTCTGGCTTCAGAGACGTTAGTCGCTCTGCTGCTGAAAAGTCTTTTCACAGACAAAACCATAAACACCAGCAAACATATTTTCATGACCTGTTTGCTTCTGTTTTTCCTTGTTCTTCAGCTATTTTCATTCTGCCTTTCCCCAGAGAAAACCACCTGCGTTTGTGTTACATAAAAGAGGAGAAACAAGTCTTTCTGTTCATTTCTGTCACCTGGAAGTCATTCCTGCAAAAAATCAGCCCACACGTGTAAACAAAGGCCTTGCTACCCTTCCATTAAAGACAGAAAAACCCACAATGGTCTCTGAAGTAACTTGAAGATGACAAAATCAGATACATTTTGAATTGTTGTTAAAACAAACCCTTTAAAAAACTAAACTTATGAATCTGGCCTGGACACAAATGACGGAACTCTCGAAAAAATATTTTTTCACTGCAGTCAGGTGATGAGTGTAGCTGTCAGTGAGTCTTGTGCACCTGTAAACAGGTATTTTGGTCCACCCACGACCAAGCGGGCAGGACATTTGTTTCCAGAATGTCTTGAGATTGTATTGTTTTCTGCACAGATTGAAGACACCCTGTACCAGACGCAGCGAAGCAGCTCCAGAACCTTAACCGAGTCTTAACACGTCACTGTGGACACATTATTTTAAATCTTTTTGGAGTACCAACCAATTTGTCCAAGCTACTGTCCTTAGCTTGGTTTTGAAATTATAAGTAAAAAAAGTATTGTTGTTTTATCAATTTAAGTTATTTAATTGCTGATTGTGGGTTTTTCTGTCTTTGTTGGAAAGGTACCAACACATTAGTCCACCACTGTAACTGTGCTGTTATCTGATGTTTCCCTCACAGATCAAAGAAGAAGTGGAGTCGACGGAGCTCGCTCTGGCGTTCCAGCTTGGCAACAACATCTCAGAAGGAGATCTTTCATGCCAGCCTCAGAAGCAGCCCGTGTTTGCCTACCTGCCCCTTCGCAGTTTTGGCTTCCGTTTCATCATCCAAGGTGAGAATCCAACAATCGTACGTCACGGTTCGTTTGTGCGTTTGTTTGTGATTAATTGTGATTAACACAGTGATTCTTTGGTTCCCATTTGTCCTGTAGGTGACTTCGACATCCCTTCCTCTCGGGAAGATGTTGACCGAGACAGCTCCTGGAACCAGTGGCTCCGGTCTGAAATACCAGGACTCTTCCTCCAGGCCAGGGACGTCTTTGCTGTAAGACACTTCAGGAAATACACAAAAGAGAAGTTAATCAGGGTTTAATAAATGGAAACAGTACAGATCTGTCTTCAGAATAAGCCTGTTTATAAAAAAGACTTGATCCTGTTTTCATACCTGTCAAGTTTTGGATTTAAAAATACGGGACATTTTCTGCCGCTGTCCCACCAGCCCAACCGAGGTCCAGTATCTTACATTTTACAGATTTAATCTAAAATAACTACCTGTCAACCACTTACAACCTACAATTATGTGCTCAGAATCTGATAGGCCGACCTTTGTTGACACTGAAATGCTGTGGACATTCCTATGTATGGAATTCCTAAAATAGAGCCTGAATCAGTGCGTTTACATGGGAAGTTTAATTCCTCTTTAATTCAGAATTAAATGAGTAAAAATTACCATGTAAACACCAAATTCCGAATGAAAATGGCCATTCCGAATTAAATTTAATTCCGAAGTAAGTGGTTGGTTTATTCCGATTTTAAATCCGAGAGAATAGAATAATTCCGCGATCATGTATACACTCATTCCGCTTTAAATGAATTCCGGTCTTTCTGTGCTGTTCGTTCCCTTAACCGTCTGTCGCCATGATGCTTATATTCCGCACTGGGCTTATTTTTCAAACAAAGTTTCAAGATGGGAGCACGCAGTAAACGGTGGTCAAGAGCAGAGACGATTTATTTAATAAATAGCTTGGAGGACCTGGAAATAATTAAAAGAACGGATGGCAGGAAACATTAAAATTGTGAACTTTTCAAAGTTGTAGCGGCTAAGGCCTTAAGCGGAATTGGATAAAGCCGATCAAACGTGTTTTCCATGTAAACCTTAATTCGGAATTACCATTTCCATGTAAACTCCAAGGAAAATAGTTTAATTCTGAATTATTTAATTCGGAATAATTAATTCAGAATTAAAAAACATCACGCAACCGTGGCCAATGAAAACACAAAGGGGAATTAAAGCACATTTATTTATTTAAAATATTTTCAGTTTATATACACATTGATTTTCTTCAAGTGAAACATTTACATTTTATTTTAAACTGTCATTGTCCCTCATGTAGCTCTCTGGTATTTACTGACTGATTACGGACACTAAAAACGCAGTTACAAATCTTTCAGAACTCATAACTGTTCTCCTCTTTAGGAAAGTAAATTCGGTTTCCCATTTTTAGAGATATTTACACAAAGTCTTACATAAAGCAGAAATGCCTTCTCTCTCGTTACATCCATCCATCTCTGATTTGTTTTTCCGAGTTTGTTCCCGTTGTCGCCACTAACCTCGCGAGAACTGCCACCCAGGCTACAGCAAGGGGCAGTTCTCGCGAGGTTAGTGACAATTCAGTTTGCCGTTTCAAAATAATTATATTATGAAACGGGAAATTTACGGGAAAATGTTAATACGAGAGGACGGCGGGAAAGAGGGGTAAAATACGGTAGTTTCCTGGCGAAAACGGGAGACTTGACAGGTATGTGTTTTAGGGTGAAACGGTTCTGACCAGACTGATATAAGTGAATTGCCCCTGTCAGCTTCTTGTTTCCTGTCTGACTTGTGTCCTCTCGTGGTGCAGGATCACCCGGAGTTCAAGGGTCTGAAGGGCCTCTGCCACTTCCTGCAGTACATCCCGCTGCCTGATGAAGTCCTGGACTTCTTCAAGCCCGTCGCCGGGCAGATCATCCAGCTGCTGAAGGGAAAGGCGTTCCTGCCCACACTCAGCTCAGGTATCCCCGTCGAGGCCTGAACATCCCTCTAGATTTTGAAACCCCCACGTGTCGGTAACCCTTCTCCTCGCCACCTGTCCCAGATGGAAAGGTTGTGTACAAGCAGCCGTCCCAAGTGGCCGTCTGTCAGGACGCCGTGATCCGCAATGTGATTGGAGGAGACGAGCTGGAGAAGCACCTTTCCCTGTTTTATCTCCATCCGGGGCTGAGCCCCGCTCCGCCCACCTCCCTGCTCGCTCACCTGGGAGTCCGAAACCTGCGCGGATCCGACGTTACCATGGTAACCACGGCAATGGCAAAGGAGCTGGTGAGAGCAGAGGGCCTCCATTCAGGTGTGTAGCAGCTAAGACGTCCTTCTGAAACACAAACCACAAACTTCCTTCATGAAACACATCTTGTTATATTCTTTCTTCCAGATGACGGCCTCCGTCAGCTGGCCAGGCTGCTGGTTTGCAACTTCCGTGCCATGGAGCACGGCTACGGAGAGGCCGACTCCATCTTGCAAAACCTCAAAGAGCTACCCATAATCCCTCTGGCTGATGGATCTGTGGTGACACTAAGTGGGGAGGGAGTTTTCTTTCCCATCGAAGAAACCAGGGCTAAGAAAAAGAAGACTCAAGCTCAGACAGGTAGCTTCATGACTGTCATGCTCATTTTTAACGTTTAACGTTTAACATTCAACCCCTTATTTTAATTTATTTATTCAGCAAAAATGAAGCCAAAGGGAAAACAAGACATCCGGCCAATAAGTACCCACATGTTGTGGGAGGTTGGAGATCCTCCTTCAGCATGTTAAAGTAGTTATTTCAGTATGACTTTATCAGTCTCTTATGTCGTAGAGCAGGGGTCACCAACCCTGGTCCTCGAGGGCCGGTGTCCCTGCAGGTTTTAGATGTTACACTAGCCCCTTTCACACAGCCAGTTCGAGGCGGGAACGTTGCGCCTTTAAGCCGCCTCGCTGTTCTGTGTGAAAGTCACGGAGGCGGAATGGGGGGGCCAAGTGGCCCCACCAATAAGCCGGCAGCGGAGGTAGTCACAGAGCCGAAACGGGGTCTGTGTGAATGACACAGCCGGCATGCCGGGGCCAGCCGGGGCCAGCGCTGACGCTGTCGTCACGCCTCTGATTGCGGAACGCCGGCATGCTGTGTGAATTTACAGACGGGAGCGGCGTTATGCCGGCGTTGTATGGTTCTGTGTGAACCAACAAAGGCGGCGTATTGGCAGGACTTCTTTACACCAATATTGCGGAATCTCTGTGTGAAAGGGGCTCCTGCTTCAGCACACCGTGATAAAAGGAGCTGTGTCATCAACAGAACTATCCAGACCTTGATGACAAGCTAATGAGCACCGTTAATTAAAATCAGGTGTGTTAAAGCAGGGAAACATCTAAAACCTGCAGGACACCGGCCCTCGAGGACCAGGGTTGAAGACCCCTGTCGTCGAGGAATTTCGGTGCGTTCTTCTCTGCAACGTTGGTTCAGCTGATTGAGGTGTTCAGGTGTTTGTCTATGTATGTTCCTCCCGAGGCTCCACCGTGGTTTTTCAGTGAGTCTGTGGCTACGAAACAACCTCCGGATCATCACGCTTCCACTGCCGTGCTTGACAGTGGCTATGAGGTGTTTCTGCTGAAATTCTGTTTGGTTTCCACCAAACGTGAAGGACACAAATGCCAAACAACTCGGGTTTGGTCTCATTCGTCCACGGGACAATCAGAATCAGAATCATGTTTATTTGGCCAAGACAGGGAATTTGACTTGGTTATTTTCGCTCACTGTACAGTAAATAGACAAATGACAGCTCTTGTTAACATATATACAATTTAAAAAAATGAAAGCTGCAGCAGTATGAGGTAGACATGGTTATTGAAAGGTGCATTGTTACAGCATATGATTGTGTTAGTATTATTATTATTATTATTATTGCACAGCTCCAGAAATTTTGTGTTTTGTTCGGATCCAATTTTGCAAAGATTAGTTTTCCTTCCATGGGTCTCCAGCACTGTTTTACATTCAGAATCCCAAGTCTTCGTCACGACTCTGAAACTAATCCTGATTTGCAAACTTCATGTGGAGAAGCAGTGATTTCCCTGACTGAGTAGCTATCTAACGTTAACATCCTGTCGGTAATACGGCGTTATTTTACTCTCGGATGCTCGTTATGCACGGCTGCTCCAGAGGTGTAAATTTAGCAGCGTATGTTGCTAAATTTAAGTTGAACCACCTTATGAAATATTTAAGGAGCCACCAGGTGAAAGAGCAGTAGGCGTTTATTAAGTCGAAGGAAGAGACAGAGGAGCCAAATAGTGACTTTACTTTAGTGACACGAGAGAAATTAATTCCTTAAAGAAAACCGGAAAACCACAACAATAAGAGACGAGACTGTTGGTCTTTGATGTTGGGTTTTACTGCTTGAATGGAGTCACGGCATGCTCCCAGGTTGCTTATGTGCAACCATTGCTGATGTCCATATAGGCTTATGTACATTTACAGTATACAGTTTTTTTTCACCGCAGAATAAAATAGTCTAAAAATAACAGAACACAGCAGCATTATGTGTTCAAGAAAAATGACCCGGCACACCGCTGCATCAGCACTTTTTTTTTTTCCTCTGTTTCATGCGTGTAATTGCTCTGCACCTGCTAAGACTTTATGTGCTGATTATGCAGAGCTCAACCAGGGCAACCAGGAATCAGCAGAGCAGTCTTAGAAAGGAGAGCAGAGACAATAGTGGACAACATACTGTATATGAAAGCGCTGCACTTGCCCCTCTCTGCATCTGTGAGATACTTAGAAAAGCTCCAAATCATTTGTAACCAGCTGGTATTATTTTACTTTAACATGGTAGTTCGCTGTAGATATCAAAACTCTGACACCTCTGGAAGAATCAGCACTAAAAGCTTCATGTGGCATTTTACAAGTGGATGAGTGGATGTACGACAAACCTGTATACGGACAAACTTGACCTCTTTCTAAGAATAAACACATGCACAGCCAGTCTGATGGGACCGTGTTCCACCTGAAACAGAGTTTAACTGTGAATTATTGATTTTCACAGCATTCTGCTGCTGCAGCTTGCTGTGTAATAATCGTGGAAGATAAGTGGTGTAGTGTCTCTGAAAATGCTGATGTTATTAATTGATCCAATCTTTTGATAAACCATAACTTACTTTTTACATATGTTTGTTTTTATTTCAATATAGAACACTCTTTAAGGCCCTTTATGTAGAAATACATCTTCTAGATATAGATGTGCTGTAATGACAGAAGAGTAGGGATGGGCGGTATGGACAAAAAAAATTCTCTTTTTCTTTCTTTCTTTCTTTCTTTCATGCTCATTTCTTTCTTTCTTTCTTTCTTTCATGCTCATTTCTTTCTTTCAGGCTCATTTCTTTCTTTCTTTCTTTCTTTCTTTCTTTCTTTCAGGCTCATTTCCTCAACTTATCGTTTTTACCGTGAGATGACAAATTCTTACCGTGGGGAATTTTTTTGACGGTTTATCTTGAACGGTAAAATATCGCCCATTCCTACAGAAGAGCAACTGCCAATGCCATTTCGTGCCACTAGAGGTGCTCTTCATTGTATCTTATTCCAATGGCGTCGCTCCAAACGACCTGTTCTCATGAGCAGGACCCCAGCAACCTTGCCTGGGTGGAGGTCTTTAGGATCCTTGATTTCCTATTTCCGTTGAACACGTCTCCCAGGATTAATTTGCCTTGAGAGACTGCCAAGGTCGATAGTCCCCAACAATGTAGCTTGCAATCATACAGGCATGCAAAACCCCTCCTCCCCGATAAGGCACTGATTCAAGGAAGGACAGAGAGCTGGTCCTGAGACGGACCCAGGCCGAGGTGGAGGGATTACATCTCTCAGCTGGCCTGGGGACGTCTCAGTATCCCCTGGAAGAGCTGGAGAAGGTGCTGCTCCTGCAGCCTGGATGGACAACGCCAGGTGACATTCAGACCCGTTTGTCCTAAGCAGAACCCTTCAGAACCTCATCCTCTGCCGACTGGAACCAAACTGAACTTTCAGCAGTGATCATCATTGATGATGATGATGCTGATGATGATTGATTTTCAATAACTAATTGGGATTGTCTTCTGAGTGTTGGAACAAAGTTATCGTAGACGACAGCGTCCTGAATGAGCGCCGGTGGACTGTGATTGTGATGCGGAGAGGAAGTGTTATTGTTCCTGCTTCTGCATCGGTGTCAGAATGTTGGCGCTGGAGCCGGATACATGAAAAGGATTGATTATACTGACAGGCTTCACGTTTGCACTGATTTATAATAAACATTTCTCAGCGGTCCGAGAGCTGATTTCCTGTCTAACACGGTTTCTATGTGAAAGATGAACGGGACCGTTATAAGGAAGTTGTCAGGAAGTCAGAGCTTTTGTTGTCAGTCCCGTCTCCACTGTCATCATCATGTGAGACGAAGTGGAGATGTTTCTCAGCGGAGAAGACTTCTGTATGAGAGGCTGTTTGGAGTTTGAATGCATTATGGGATGCAGGCTTTTAGACCAGATAGTCGTCTCTGCATAAATCAGCTGACACTGAGCAACGTTCATCACTCTGGTCGTGCACGCTGCAAACTAGATGAAGAGCAGGAAAAGCCCCAGTTATCACATGACAGTCACCTCTTAAAGGAATATATCTTGTCATTTACGAGCATTTCATGAGGAAACATGGACAAACAAAAGCTTGACACCTTCCCCGTTCTCCAGATTTTGCCTTCAAACTTTACACGTCTTTACATAATTTAGCTTCACATGACTCAGAAGACACGAGAAGCGCTGACAGGAACTAAAGTCGGCAGCGGGGAAGTCTTGGTTTTCAGGTCAGTGACTGTGGTTGGGACCTCGGCGCGCGAAGGCAGCACAAAGCTCAGGCTCCGTTTGAAGGTGAAGTCATGTGGACGGAGACAAGTGAGCTAGCTTCAGAGAGACAGCGAAGTCAAACACGGCGTTCTCCTGAAATATTGAGCACCGGGAACATCAAAGGGGAGTCGTGCCTTCAGATGCCAGCTCCCAAGAGTGGGAAAATAGGTCATTGGAGCGTTCCCGTTTTAGCTGCTGAGGTTCGTGTTTATGTGGATGTGTCAAAAATCACAGAAGCACTAATTAACAACTAAAGGAATTCACTCAGAACTGTGCATGTCTCACATTTAGGGTAACATCCCCGTCCACAAAAAGTTTGGAGACTTCTGCTTCACTGCATATTTGTTGACTCTCTAAATGGGGTTTTCAATCTGGAATCCCTCAGAAGTGTTTAACCTAATTGAGCGTGTTAAAAGAAAACATCCAAACATGTCACACGGCAGAAGTCCACTTCATGCAGATGTGTTGTCTCTATGCAGGGCCGCTGTCTGCGCTGTACAAGGATGTGAACGTGGTCCACCCGTCCCTGCTGAGCTGCCTGGAGCCTCTGGAGAACCAGCAGGTCCGAGAGCTGCTGAAAGGACTCGGCGTTCATGAGCTGGAGCCGCAGGAGCTGCTGGATCAGCACATCTACCCCACGATAAGAAGCGACAAATGGAAGGTAGCGCACACGCAACAACTTCCGCATCACAAAACACCGCCACAAAAAGCGTTTTCAGCTTTTTTCTTATCACCTTTCTCGTGTTTCCACTAGTCAAAGCCGGAGTCGGTGGTGGTGAGCTACCTGGTCTTCGTGAAGCAGCACTCCTCCTCCAGCCAGGAGTACGCAGACATCGCAGTACCTGTCCTCACCTGCAGGGGCCTCGCTTGCCCGGTCACCCAAAGGGTTCACTTCTCTGAAGAGTATAGCAACATCAACCTGCCGAAGAAGCTGCCTGGTAGGGAGATGCGCTGTCCTCACGCGCTGGTGAAAATGTTCTATTTGTTTGTCGTCATTGTTGGGGTCATAGAAAGTCTGATGGGGCTGCAGTTCTCCACATGGCCCGTAGTTGGTGTTTTAGCATCATTAAGGCTTGAGTGTTGATTCTGTAACACAACACTTTCTATGTTCTGATTCTTTTCCTGCTCGATGCTAATAATTGTTTCTCGGGGACTGATCCAACAGAGCAGAAGAAACTGTTATGAGCAACACTGGTCATCCTGCTTGTTTTGAATTGTGGCTCTTTATGCTCCTGAAACGGTTGATCAACTAAAGCCCCACTGATTGGTTCTGTGTGTTCCGCACCGTTGGGAGTGGCTGTCAGTGGGAGGGAAATAATTGTTGTGAATCTGTCTGAATGACCAGGGTAACATTTTAAATATATATCCAGGTCAAGGTCAAATGTATTTATATAGATTATGTAAAAATGAAACAATATGTGGATCAGACAAATGGACAGACTCAACTTGGCCAGCAAGTAAACATTTAGAGTTGCTCTGTTCTTATTTGTAAAAGTAATTTGTTCTAGAGAATAGCCGGTAGAGGTGGTCGTCCTTCAGCCAGAGCTTCCTTCCTGTTAAAGGGGTTTTCCTTTCCACACCTGATGATCACTCAGGACGGGGCTTGTATTAAAGAGAATCTGCTGGTTTCCTTAGAAGAGCTATTACCGTATTTTCCGGACTATAAAGTCCCAGATATACTTGCTGTTGGTGCTTGCGTTCGCGTCCGTTTGCGTGCACCACCAACCGCAACGTCGCTTGCGTAGTACTCGAAGCGAGCGCGTCGTACCAGTGGTGACCGATAGGGGGCAGTTAGAGCAACAGTTGGAAAAGTGATTAAATATTTAGTAGTAGAGTTATTAGCAGCGGTAGTAGCAGTAGCAGATTAGAACAAACAAGTTTACATGACAATATTGGATGATGTAGGAGATTATAACATTGCTTTGGTTACGATCTCGGCAAAGGAAACGGCGCCAGCGACCTCCGCGTCGTCACTTGTGGCCAGCTGGTACCAGACCGGGACCAGCTGGTACCAGACCGGGACCAGCTGGTACCAGACCGGGACCAGCTGGTACCAGACCGGGACCAGCTGGTACCAGACCAGGACCAGCTGGTACCAGACCAGGACCAGCTCCACTCGCGGCCACAGCGAGAACTGCAGGTCGCGTACGCGTTCAGTGTCTTTTTGAGATCGTGCACGTCGATGCGTCAAATGAACGCAGGATGCGTACGCGGTCTGAACTGCAAGTATATCCCCGGCTTTAGTCGCTCCGGAGTACAAGTCGGACCAGCCATGAAATGCATAATAAAAAAGAACAAACAAACAAGTCGCACTGGAGTATAAGTCACATTTTTGGGGGAAATTTATTTGATAAACACCAAGAACGGACATGTCATCTTGAAAGGCAATTTAAAATAATAGAGGCAACAGGCTGAATTGTACGGTATGCTTACATTACAACTGAAAACATGCCTGGTATGTTAACATAATGTAGCATTTATAATCAAATGACAAAGTTATAGCAACCAATAATGGTAATACCTTAACAAGAATGTCTGCATATAATCAGGCTACAATCAAGTGTGGCCTAGTGCAAGGCTCGAGGAGCTGATTGAAGCACAATGAAACACTGAGACCAAGGTTTGAATTTAACTGCAGTATATTGTTAAGACGATTAAACAAACATTACAAAAAGGACAACATATAACATAGAAACAAAAAACAAAGGCCTTCAAACAGTAACTAGATGAGTAACTTCAGATACTAGTATTGAAATGTGTTGAAATGAGTAGTGCACCTTTAACTTACAGTTCTCAACCACAGTCAAGTCAGGAAAGTCCAAGGCTTGAGGCTAATTGAGCTCTTGAACAAGGGCTCAAATCCTTTCTGCGGGTATTCAAGGTTCAGGGTTGGCTTGCCATCCATTTAGATCAGTTCAAAGAAACTCAAACTTCCAATAAAGCCTGACCTGTTAAATAAAACAGGCAGATTGCAGATGTAAGATTCTGATACATTTGATTCAAACATATCCATTTGCCCAAGATCAGAACGCTCACCAATGCAGAATGAAGCACCAAACACCACAGCAGATCTTCAATGATTCAGCACCTCAGCTGTGGGAACTAGTGGAGATAGCTGAATTAGCATTGAAACTCCAGCAGAATATTCACTCCAAATGATTTCAAATGCAGAAGTGGATCTCAGCTCACCTAGTCCAGGTGGTTTCCACATTTCCTTCAAGAGAAAATGTTTGGTGGTGGCGGCAGCAACAGTGTGTGTGAGCTGAGCAGGTGCTGCTGATTGATTGATTGAGTGGAGGACGGTGCAGGGTGGAGCTGCATCCATTGGCCCAGGGTTCAGAGGGCGTTTCCAGTGGGAGTGTCTAGTCAGTGAGGTAGTGGGCGTGTCCACAGGTATCAATTAAGATTCACTCACTCATTTCCCCAGGGTTACAATAACATATTAAGAGTTATTCAGATAACTATAGCATAAATAACATGCTAAGAAGTTTACCAAACCATTCGTGTCACTCCAAATAACTAAAATCCAATTAAATCTGCATCCTCTGTGTGTTTAAACAACTCAAGATGCTGCGCTTCCTCTTCTATGTCGCTTACGTCAGATTCATCGTCAGTTGCAGTTCGCCCTCCTACGGTTTAGTGTGAAAATAACATGTGAAATGATATACCGGTAATAATGTGTTAATAATTTCACACATAAGTGAGTACAGAGTATAAGTCGCAACCCCGGCCAAACTATGAAAAAAAAAACGCAACTTATAGTCTGGAAAATACAGTATTATTATTGTTATTTTATTGGGTTTGTATTGATTTGACTCGTGGAACGGGCTGAACTGTGTTGTTGAAGCGCCTTGACATCACATTGGTTCTGATTTGGTGCCGTATAGATGAAGCTGAATTGAACTGAGTGGAAATTAAATTGAAAAAGTCCACGAAAAAGCCCGGTCACCTCTGTTTCTGAGGCTGGATCCCAGAACTACTAGGTCCAGCGGATGGGATGACCGGAGCGCTCCTACAGAGTATAAACATGAAGATAAGATGGTGGCAAGCCACTTTAAACCTTAAAAACAAACACTACAATCTTAAAATCTATCGTATCACAGACAGGAAGCCAGAACTGAAGGAATATCAGACATTCTTAAAAGGATGAAAATCTCCAAGTTTGATCAGTTGGAATCAAAGTTTCTTGTCATCTCATGTAAAAGCTGTGGAGTTAAGCTTTGATTCTCTTTCCACATTTTGTTTGTACGTTTGATTGTTGTCGATAAACAGGCGCTGCAGGTGACTTCCCTCCCCGCAGGCCTTTGTTTTTTTCCCAGTACTCACTGCTGCCAGAAACTCTGCAGGCGTTGGCTCAGTTTGTGTTTGAAAAACAAGGTTGCAATCTCTCTCAAGTTCTATCGGGAAGCAGATTAATTAGACCGATGTTACTCTGGCTTAAAAGACTGAATAAATGATATGAGAAGGTAAACATTGCCGCGGTGTTATCTGTTTACTTTTCTTGGTTTGGCAGGTTCATGTTTCTTACGCAGCGTGTTTTAACGTGTCTTCCTTCTGCACACCTCCACCTCCCCCCTCCGCCAGGCTGTGACTGGGTCCTGCTGAGTCCCTGCTACGTGCAGACCGATGGAGATGTTGCAGGATGGAGGGAGCTGTTCAGCCGGCTGGGAGTCAGAGACGGCCTCATCATCCGTAAGGAAAGACGAACTCTGACCGCTGAAGAGCTGGTGAGGACGACTCTTCAGACACGCTCTGATCATCCTGCACACACGCACTCATACATGGACTTCAGTTCAGCTTTATCTCCATGGCAACAATTGAAATTCCAGTTTCAAAAACCATATAATGCCAATAAATTAAAAAAGTTTCAGTCTTTTGTATTAAAGCATAATAAAGATTATATACCATATAATTTTATGGTATGATGGTATCAACCTTTGATGAATTGAACAGTGCTGGCCTGGAGCATCCAGGTGTGTGTTAACACAATGCCAATAGGGAAAGACGTAAGCAGAAGCTTCAGAAACAGAAGCTACTGATGCTACACATCAGTTTAGAAAAAGGTTACAAAACCATTTTCGGACAGTTTGGAGTCCAAAGCTCTAGTACGAGAAAGTTCAGAAAACATTCAAGACAATCGCCAATCGTAGCTCGAGTGAAAGTCCTAGCTGAGTCACCCCGAGGTCAAACTGTGATAGATAAATAGGAAATGGATGAGAAAAATACAAGCTAAGAGCTACATATCAGGTCCCTTAAGCCTCACTGAGCATGTTAGATATTAAAGTAAAGGGCAGTTTGGAAAGGTTTCTAGTAAAACGCCTTTTCTGTCTGAAAACAACTGAACAAACCAGTGGAGTTTCCACATTTCTGGCAAGATCTCGTCAACACGGTGGTGGTAGTGTGATGACCTGGGGTTGCTTTGCTGTTACAAGCTCACGGCACCATGTGGTCACGGAGTCAGTCTTAAACCTGCAGGATATTATAGAGGTCAAATCAAGGCCGTCTGTCTGACAGCTCACTTTACGAGACTCCGAAACCTGAATGAGCTCAAGACTCAAGAAAAACGGGACAAAATTATTCTGAAACTGTGGGAGAGACTGATTAAGTCATGTGGAGTTATTTCAGGGAAAAGTGGATCTTTTTCTTTTTTGAATAAATAATTTTTTTTTGTGTAAGGTTGTATTTGCCTACCAGCTTTGATCAGATTAGTTTGGTTTGGATTAAACGAGGATGTACTGAACTTTCCACATGACTGTATGACTGTAGAGGGTTATGATGGATGGACGATGAGGCCGCAATGTTTACTGCTGCCACGGGACACCAGAATCTTCTTCTCCATGAAAAATGGGGCAGTGATTAAAGGATGAAGATGCTGGCGAATATGAGTCACGGCGTAGGCGGGATGAGCAGAAAAAGCAGGTGACTGATGGGACGTGTCAGGCAGAGCCGAGGATGTTCACGTCACACATTCCTGATGCCTCTTTTAGCCTGAGCTGCAGCCACAGGGGATGCAAAGTGGATTTCTAATGATCCATCAGTGTGTGTTTAATGCTGCATCCACGTAACGCTGGAAATATGTCGCCACCATGACGCCCGCTTAAAACCACGGCACACACCAGATGCTAATAACTGTCTGAAAACTGAATTTCCTTTCATCTTGTATCAGCAAATGTTCTGGGGAGGATTCTGAAGCTCTCTAGGAGCGGGGAGAAATATCCCAGTTTACTTCGGAGGTGGACTCCAGCAGCGGTGGGCAGTTCTTGATAGATTATAGAGGCCCAGAGAGGGGAAAAAAAATCACCGTCGTCCTACAGACCTGCAAAAGAAAAAACAAAACAAAAAGCCCTCTGGAGAGTCAGTCGTATTGATTTCACATAAATCTCAACACTTGAGTGAGATGTCATTAGTGAGTGTAAAGCACTTTTTCTCTCCTCCTCCACCAGGCCTCCAGTCCGTGGTCATCTGAAAGTGCAATGTGGCCCCAGCGTCCGGGGGAGGACTGCGTGCTCGATGATTACCCCTGTGAGGAGTTTCATGCTCTGGCCACGGCCCCCCTGCCCGGCCCCCTCCTCCTGCAGCAGAGGGGGGCTCTGCTGGAGCTGCTGGAGGCCGACTGGGACACCGGGTAACTCATCAATATCATTTAAATTTCAATTTAAAGGGAATTTAAAGAGACGATGGTTTAATAGCAGCTAAGGAACTGGTTAGCGCGGGTAGTAACTCCTTTTATGACTGTTATGTTTGATGGCAACAGTGTTCAGCAGTTTCATATGATATATTTCTCAAAACAAGAAAACTGTGACACAACAGCCCCGTTGTTGGTCCTCGACATCACCAGATATCAGATTAATAATCTGGATTTTGTTGCTTTTAGTCGCCTCTTGCTTCACGAGTTGCTGTAACGGACAGCAGATGAGGTTCAGAGTAAACACAGCTCTGACTTTTACTGGAAACGTTGCACACGCGCGTCCACGTGTCACTAAATTCCTGTGTCCTTCTCCCCAGCATTTTAATCACAGATCAATGGATCACAGTGCGTTTACATGCAGTCAATAACCCTTTTAAAACCCCAATATTAGCAATAACCCGGTTTTGCATGGCCATGTAAACACCAATAACCCCTTTGAATAACCTGAATTTGCTCATATTCCGGTTTTTAAAAACCCGAATATGACCCCTGGGTTACTCCTTTTTAAAACCTGAATATTCGGTCATGTAAACGCCTAACATATACCAACTAACTAACTAACAACTAACAACTAATATCCCCATCAAAAGGAACATGAATTTGTTTTCTGCTCATGCTCTTTTCGCAAGGAATCTTGGTCTTTTAAGTCCAGGAAGTTCTTTTAAACACGGAGAAACGCAAGACCACCCCACACTTTTGGATTGAGGAGGAGACTAATCATTTTATAAATGTAATGAAGGATATGAACATTTTGGCATTTGTAGACGGTAGAATTAGAATTAGGTAGAGCTAAAAGTTGCGCGAAGCAGCATTTGTTTTGAATTTGGATACAGGAAGAAGAAGCGGAAATTACGCTAATTGCGTCATGACGTTCTCCGCGCGTCGCTGTTTTGATCCAGATATCCCAAATGATTATTGACCATGTATACAGGGATAACCCTGTTTGCTCACGCATGTAAACTGAATATTCCGAATGTTTCAGTAACCGGAATATTAGCAATAACCCGAATTTTGACTGCATGTAAACATAGTCAGTGTTACATGCTGCATTATACAGCCAACTTACTGGATGATTCATGATGGTCAAAGTTTGATTTTTGGTTCTATGATACAACTACCCTACAAATAAAACCTGCGTCATTGTTGGTGTTTATTTGACCGTTAAATGTTGGGTCTTTGCTGCAGCACTAAACGCAGAGCAACAGTAATTTTTTACTGATTTTACAGTTATCTGTCTCGGTTTGAAATGAGCTGAGAAATAGTAGCAGAAATGATGCGACCCATCCGACCGATTACAATGTTCGGCCCAGAAAGTAGGTGTGGCTCCAAGCTTGGAGGAAGTCAAATATTTCGTTTCCTCATTCTCACCAGACTGGTATTACTCAAAAATTTCACCCTGACCTCTGTGTTACCAAATCGACATTACGTCACGTTTGGTACTTAAGTTACCGTGGCAACAGTGAAAAGAACAGGGACTGTAACCGGAGCGTTCGTTCCAGGATGATGAAAAGATGGACGAGTCCTTGACGTTTGCAGCTACAAACGCCATCCATGTCATCACTCCTCTGTTCCCCTAAAAAATGTACAGAACAATAAGAATCTTGCATGCAAATGACTGAATTGCTGGGATATGCCTTTACACATAATATCATGTCCACAGTGATTGCTGTAATAAAGTGGGTCATTTTAGGGGGAATTGTTATTTAATAATTCACAGAAATTGGTGACTTCACAGTGGATCAATATTAGAGACGTCCTCTGGAGTTATTACAGATTACTGCTGGATCCCAGATAAAACTAATTCAAGTGTGAATGCCACATAAAATAGCGGTTCTGATGAAGTCTAAGAAGTAAAATATTCACAAGCAACAATCCAGTAAAAGTCCTGAAAAAGGAAAACCCTTCAGAGATCAGACATGCCTCCATGCAGTTTTCTTTACTTAGTTTGTGTCCTATTCCACTTAAATTATAAATATAACACACATCTTGTAGTGACAAAGCCATGCTCATGAAAACAAGCTTTAATAACTTTAACAAAAGCGGAACCAGAAAATGTAGTTCCAGACATCTCCGAGCTGGTCCTGTGTTTTTGTTTTTGTCGTAATGAATTTACCTCAAACA
Source organism: Cololabis saira (assembly GCF_033807715.1). Lineage (NCBI taxonomy): Eukaryota > Metazoa > Chordata > Actinopteri > Beloniformes > Belonidae > Cololabis > Cololabis saira. The sequence goes on along the minus strand of NC_084605.1, from coordinate 20,612,163 downwards.
AGGTTTGTAACTGAGGAGGAGTTGATGTGTGACACGACTCGTCCTGGCCGGAGTTAGTTAGAGCAGTTTCTGTCCTAACTGTCTTTTGTCTTTTGACATTTAGCATAAAACAAATCAATTAAATGTCAGAAGGGTTTTAAAACTATCATCTTCAGGTGTAAAAGTTGCTTTAATAGTGACTTTCACCTCAGAGACTGAATACTCGAACAACTTAATGAAGCATAAATGGTAAAATGGTGCAATTTGTAAAGCAATTAGTGGTTTAATGTCAAAGATCTATTAAAGGAGTCAGTAAAAGACCTATAAAAACATGTTTAATCAAGTGAACTGTGAATATTCAAATCAAAGGCAATGAATTGCCTTTAAAGTTAAAAAATCCATTTAATGTCCAAAGATGTTATAACATTTATCTACATTGGTGTTTAACAGGATTAATGAAACTTCTGAAATAACTAAATGTGTTTTATTTTAGATTCTTAAGCAGTCAGATAAGGTTGGATTCAGCTTCACCTAAAAGGATGTAACGTTAACATGCAGGAGAAAGTTGAAGTAAAACAGCCTGGAAAAAGAGAGATTTAACGGAAGATGATGGAAGACTCAGCGACTCGTTCTGCGTGCAGGCAGATAAAAATCTATATTCATGTGTGATGTAGGGCGACACGATCGCCGTTTAATCATCCAAGTGCTTCAGCTGATGTTCTAGATCACTGTGTTCAGACGAATGCACAGAAACGTATGTTTTGTGATCATGTAAAGGTTTAATCTTGAGATTTCCGGCGGCATTTTCCTGCGATCTTTAAGCACGTGAGCTGCTGCTGATGCATGAATATTGTGCAGAAGAATCTGGGTCACACACTTCTGCCGCTTTGTTGAGTCATCATAAACGATACCAGGATCCCCGAGCTGCAGAGGAAGAGGCCGCCGCCACTATAAATCACTTATGTGAAGATAAACGATCCTGGTCCAGTCTGTGCTTGCATCTGTGCAAATTCACCAAATTGGGGACCTAAGCAAAATGTTATTTGGAGCCCCCCTGCCCTCAAACCTCTCCCCATCCCCATCCCAAATGTATCATTGCTACAAAATGACCTTATAACAACATGCTATTTAACTTGACAACCCGTCAATAGCAACAAACGTACGGTAGATAAAGTAGTTTGACTGTATGAGTCAAATGAAATTGAAAAAAAATAAATCAACCTGAAATAATAAATAAGTATTAAATAAAAAACTGAAATGAACAAGTGACAAATGGCGATCAATTACTCACCAAAAGAAAGTTACCTCCACCACCTCAACCCCCCACAAAAAACTGAAAGCAGGTCTCGCAGGTCGGAAATCAGAGCTAAACACGCACGTGTGCCTTTTGCAGATGCACATTTATCTCATTAAAAATAGTCAAACTTCTTAACAATATAAATTGATATAAAACTGTAGCCAATTTATTATATATTGGCTAAAGTTTGTAGCTTATATACGACCAACTGGTCATTTTACCACTCTTTTTCAACAGAGGTGAATGCATAGGGCATTAACAAGGCGCTCAATAAATGTTAATCAGGGCTACTGGAAAAACACAATTCTCCAGTCTAGATAGCGATGGAGAGATTCGTATCGTAAGTTTTATTTCAACAACATACCCACCTTCAAGTGAAGCACGAGTTTCCTCGTGTTTTGCCTTTTTTCCTCTCTTGCTCGCTCCTGATTCGTGATGTCTTTTGGATGAAAAGTTGAAATCTCTGTTATAGCCTGCCTTTACCCTTCTGATTGGTCAGATTTCCGGTGCTGCCAATCATTGCACGGCCAGGTTATTCATACCATTCACATCTCTTTTCTCAGCTCCTCCTCACAGTAGCGCATCCATTACGCATATAAGTTTCCGAGCAAATGCGTCCCCTCGCGCAAAATGTGGCCCGCGTTGGAAGATGAGGCCCGACACACAGCACGTGTTCTGAGTTTAGGGAGGGATCTGCATCTGTGACCCGTGTCCTCTTGGTCTCCTGCAGGCATCGCTACTCCCAGTACCTGACGGCCCAGGTCCTCGACGGCGAGGGCCGACCCGTCAAGAACACCCGCTCCTCCTTCTACCACTTCCTGTGCCGCCTGGAGTGGGTGCCGGCTTACCGGGCGCAGGAAGGACAGGAGCAGGAGAGGAAGTTCCTCCGCCCGAGCTCGGTGTATCTGACGTCACCTGAAGTCAGCGACCTGCTGGGAACTCACGTTTATTACGTGGACATGGACTCCAGCGACTTCAGCAGAGCTCTAGGTGAACATGTGTCCACTGCTGGACGTGTCTATGTCTATGTTGGGAGAAAGCACAATACAAATAGACAATGTGGTCATTATATATATTACTAGGTACCTCCTTTATTCAGTAGCTTGTAGATCCACCTTTGAGAGGCACTGACTTGAAGATTTATCAGTTTCTCATATCGGTTTCCAAAATCTTATTTCTTTAATATTCCAGCTGTTCTGATGGTTTTTGCTGGTGTGCCTCAGATCATCCAGCCCAGCTTAGTCTCATGTTTTCCTCCAGAATACGCCGGCATATAGTAGCGTTCCTGCTCCACTCAGTACCCGAACCATCAACCCTCCAAATTAAGGCGGGATAAGTCTGCTTTGGTCTCATCTGTCCCAAGGAAATTGTTCCAGAAGCCTAGTGATTGGTTCAGATGCACTTTTGTAAAAGTTTTCATATGTTTTTTAGACAGAAAAAGCTCTCTCCTTGAAACGCTTTCCAGGATAACAATTACTTATCTAAGCCATTGCTTGTGTCTTTCCCCTTTGGTATTGTGTTGATGCACTCCTGATTACTCCGGATGAGCGAAATGGCGTTTGCGTTTAGGTCTGCAGGATCAGTCCATAAAAGGTTGATGATCTGCAGCACCTTTTAAACGCTGTAGAAGCAGTAAAGGGGGTACTTAGTATTTTTATTAAATAAATAATTGCACGGTGATAAACGTTAGAGTTGTGTGATAAAGTGTTTGCCCCCTTCCTGATTTCTTATTTTTTTGCATGTTTGTCGCACTTAAATGTTTCAGATCATCAAACAAATTTAAATGTTAGACAAAGATAACACAAGTAAATACAAAATGCAGTTTTTAACTGAAGGTTTTTATTATTAAGGGGAAAGAAAAATCCAAACCTACATGGCCCTGTGTGAAAAAGCCTAATAACTGGTTGGGCCACCCTTAGCAGCAACAACTGCAATCAAGCGTTTGCCATAACTGGCGATGAGTCTTTTACAGCGCTGCAGAGAAATTTCGGCCCACTCATCTTTGCAGAATTGTTGTAATTCAGCCACATTGGAGTTTTTTTGAGCCTGAACCGCCTTCTTAAGGTCATGCCACAGCATCTTTGACTAGGCCACTCCAAAGTCTTCATTTAGTTTTTCTTAAGCCATTCATTTACGTTCATGCTGAAACCATTCAACAGGCTCTCGGTAACTTTCAGTCTCCTGGTTCCAGGGATGAATGAAACGGTGTCAGTGGATGTTCTGATCAAGTACCTGAAGGAATGGTGCGTGAAACAGGAGAACCAGGACCAGGACCCGCCCGGAGACGAGTCAGAGGGAGCAGAGTTTACGTCGACGGTTGAGCACATCCGCAACATGTACACGTTTCTGCACACCAACTGTCCCCAGAGCACCCTGAAGGAGCTCTTCCAGCACACCCCCGCCGTGTTCGTGCAGAGTCACAGGTACAGCAGGACCTGCCCTTTTCAGATAAAACTCTCATTTCATCCCCCGACTCACTGAATAAAGCTTTTGTGTACACAGACGTGACGAGTGGTGCTCGGGACGCTTCTACCACCTGAAAGAAGTGTGCTGGAGCGACACGACGGGCATGTTCCAGCGTTACAGGCCGCTGACCCAGAGCCCCGACAGTCCCGTCCAGGAGCCCAGAGTGCTGGCTCCTTTCTACAGCCAGCTGGACGGCATGAGGGACTTCTTCACCAGGGTGAGCTCAAGCGTTTTTGATGTCGCTTACTCACAGGTAACCACCGAGCAGATGGATTTCCATCCCGGTAAATCCACACCGGCTGAGTCAGTGAAGCCTAATCTCTCCAGACAGCTGTTCAAATCACCTCCTATTTATAAATGTTCACATCTGCAGTGCTATGCAGAATCATACGTCAAAGTCAGGCTGTCGCTGAGCTCTCTGCTTTCCTTTTCTATGGTCATATGAACGTAATGCTGAGGATTCAGTGTGTTTGAGGACAGCTTGTTCCCGTTAGGTGGATTGAACAGATCCAATGCTTCGTGTTTTCTACTCATGCCTTGATTTTCATTTTGAGTTTTCCCAAAAGTCGGTTTGCAACTGCTATTGACAGCTCTCTTAATTTTCCTGCCTTCACTTTCCGGATCGTTAGTTTCTCTAATTGTTAGTCGAGTCACTCCGACCTTAGTTATCGCCGTTGGACCTGACGGCACAGAGATAACGGTGGCAGATTTATCCTCCGATAGCACGCGGAGCTGCACAAACGGGCTCGTAACTCCTGCACTGCAGCTGCTGGTGGATCTGCTGAAGGACGACGGCTGATTGCTGGATTGTGCGTTTATTTATGTGTTTCTGAACTCATAGTATACCAGTGGAAAACTACGCTACTTCTGATTCAATTGGTGTAAAACATTTTCTTAAACAAAAGTTCCCGATAAGTAAAAGTTTAAGGAAAGATGGAGGTCGATCTGCAGCCCCGTCACACGCCAAAATGTCCTCGGGCAGGAGACTAAAGTGTTCGTATAGTGCCAGTCCTGCGCCCGGACTGGGAGAGCTCTGTCAGAAAGGACATCTGACGTAAATCCGTTGCTAAATCAGTATATGGAGCACGAAAGGAAAACAAGCTAAAAAAGGCTTTCACAAATGCTGTTGCATTATTTAAAATGAGCCGGCGGCTGTGGCCAATCCTCGGTGTAATATCTTTTATAAGTCTGTTTTTCCACGTAAGCATTCCTGATACAGGGACTCCAAAGTATTTCCAGCGTCTTTAACTTTGAATTCAGACGTCACGTGAGCCTGTCAGAGCTTCCTTATCTCGTTCACTTCTGCAGCAGAAGTCGTGGAGACTCTGAAGTAGCTTCTCCTCCTCTGTGGGATGAGCCAGTTATAAACCAATTCATGACTCATGCATCATATAAGCTGATTCAATTATGGAGACGAGGATATGCCACTATTTATGAAACAGAAATACTTGTGTTTAGTTCTTGTTTTGACTCTTGTACGTATACAAAAAAAACAACGGAACATTGTGTTCCTGCTTGTGTTATTTCATCATGGTCTGGGATATAGTTGCTATTTGGTGATGCGTTCATGGTCTTGTACATAAACTGGTGCATCATGAACGTTTCTTGCTGTGTGTAATACCAAAGGTCTCCACTGAGGGGCAGAGTGGAGCTCCAGATCGAAAATACAACCAAATACAGCAATGAAACACTGTTGGAAGAGGTTTTTTTTAAACATTGAACAAGTACAAAGGTGCAAAACGCAGCAGTACAATTTAGACCAAGGAGAAGATGAAGAAGGCATGAACCAAAATAATCTGTAGTTTACGTGGAGAGTACAGGTCTGAAGAGTCTTTCTCTTGAAATGTGGATCCGTCTGCTGGAGAATATATTTACTTAGAGAATTGGAAGCCAAAGACGGAGGAAGCTTTCCAGTGTAAATGAAAATGTTCAGAGAGTGACAACAAATCGACCCGGTAAAACTACAACGCCAACTCACGCCAGTGCCATCGTAGTTTCTGAGTTTGGTGTCTCTGGTTTTGCAGATGCTGGAAGCCGACAAAGACACACATTTACGACTTGTTATATCACATTTTTTCACCTTGTTCAACAGAACACAGCAATCCATACCTGCAGCATGGATTCCTCCGAGTTTTATCATTTCAGTAGAGCCCAAATTTAAGACTTTTGCTTTTCTATATGGAGAATTAGTTTGGTTCTTCTGAATTTGACTTTGACTTTTATGGTAAGGCAAAGAAAGGCAAGTTTATTTGTAGCACTTTTCAGCAAAATGGCAATTCAACATGCTTTACATAATAAATATATGAAGACTGAGGAGGGGAAAATAAAGAAGACTTAAACTAGAGTTACAATTGAGTACTAAAATTAACATTGTTTAAAGGTGAGATGGTTTAATTTGCTGTAAAGAAATTGGTTTTTAACTTTGATTTAAAGGAACTGAGGGTTTCAGCATCCTGCAGTTTTCTGGAAGTTTGTTCCAGATTTGTGGAGCATAAAAGCTGAAAGCTGCTTCTCCATGTTTGGTTCTGATTCTGGGGACACAGAGCAGACCTGAACCAAAAGACCCGAGAGGTCTGGATGGTTGCTATGGCAACAACAAGTCTGGTGTATTTTGGTCCAGAACATTCAGTGACTTATAAACTAACAGTATTTTAAAATCTATTCGCTGAGGTTAAAGGAGCTTGAGGCAGGATTGAGGCAGGATTTATGAAAAAAATTTGTGAACGTTTTAAGTTCTCCCCGTTCTCCCGTGCCGGCTTCGCTGTTGGCTGCAGTACCCCAAACGGCCATCGTGGTGAAGGGTGGCGCTAGAGAGTCTCATTTCTTAAAAGGAGCCTCATGCTCCTTTAAGGGAGCCAGTGTAAGGACATCAGAACTGGAGTGATGTGATCCACTTTCTTAGTTCTGGTGAGCAACATTCCGGATCAGCTGTAGCTGTCTGAATGACTTTGAGTTTATCAAGGTCTTGCTGAGACATTAGTCCTTTGATCCTGGAAATGTTCTTCAGGTGATAGAAGGCCGACTTTGTAATTGTCTTAATGTGTCTCTGAAAGTTCAGGTCTGGGTCCATGAATACACCCAGATTTCGTGCCTTATCAGTGGTTTGTAGCTGTAATAGCTGAAGTTGTGTGCTGACTCTTAAACGCTCTTCTTTTGGTCCAAACACATACTTCAGGTTTGTTTGTTCCATGCATCTACTCAACATTTGTATGGGCTCATTGTGATGTGACGTTGTGTGTCATCTGCATAGTTATGGTAACTTATCTTGTTGTTTATTATTATTATTTGAGTTAGCTGAAGCATAAAGATGTTAAATACGAGGGGTCCTAGGATAGAACCTTGGGGAACCCCACATGTAATTTTTGTTGATTCTGATGTAAAGTTACCTTTTGACACAAAGTAGTCCCTGTCCTTTTAGTAAGACCTAAACCAGTCAAGTACTGTGCCAGGATGTCCAGGCAACAAATATTTAACTTGTGAAACCTGAAATAAGACGTAAAACCCTCTTTGTCCCCAAGACCGTCCTGCCAGATGTTTTGAAATTTACAAAAATAGTCATCTATTATTAAATGTATCAACGAAATCTATCAATAAAAGATTATGGGGTTCAGACATCTGTGTCTCACGTGTGATGGTGTGTGTTCTGTGCAGCTGCTGAACGTGGACGCCAGCCCCACCATGAGACATTACGTGGGTTTGTTGGAGCTGATCTGCTCCACAGCTCCCATACCGTCAGCTGAGGTGCTGCAGGACGTGTCTGTTCTCTACGCCAGACTCGGTAAGAACATTTACGTTGCCAGACTTTTGTTTTTTCGAAGATCTTCTCACATCCGTGGTCTTGCATTCCCTTCATGTACTTTGTCCCATCTGTCTGCAGCTCTTCATGACCAGACTGAACGTTTTTTGACTACCAATTGCCTTCTTCTCTTGCTTCTTTTCCACCAGATACTTTGATGTTTTATAACGTTGAATCTTTATGTCTTGTAACAGCTCAAAAGTGCAAACCTCCGGTGTCTGGAGAGCAAGAAAACATTTACCAGAGCCTGAATCACAGTTACTGCTCCACTCTGAAAGGTGAGTGAGTGCCTCTTCAGTAAGACGGAGATTCTGTGAGCGGAGCTCGGTTCACAGTTTATCAGCGAGACGCCGTGTTTAAATGCAGGCGAGGAGAATTTGTTGCTGCAGCTTGGAAGTATTTTGTTCTGGTGTTCTGTCTCCGCCGAAGATTCAGCACCAACGACTTCAGAGACAGAAATACCATCTGAATGAGAACATTTTTAATGTTTATTAACACAAAAGAAACCTGTTATCTTTAATGGCATTTGGTTGTTTCATTTAGTTATTATATATTGACCTTAATCAAGCAGGGAAATAAATCTACAATATACTCCAAAAATATTCATACATACGCTACAAAACATACAGAGACATCAATCACTGACATTGAGGTTAAAGTTTGTTTGTGCAGCACATTTCTTGTACGGTACAAACAACTCAAAGTGCTTTGCATTAAAAGATTTTCTTTTGTTCAAATGTGTTAAAAAGTAAGAGTTTAAGAGAACTTAAAGTAAAGCAGACAAAGAATTAAAGAAATAAGATGCAAGAAATAAAGGTTGCAGTGCACCATGGTGGATGCCGTAATGCAAGCTTATGTTTAAGAGTTGCTATAAACTAGACTAACGATGGTCAGACATCGTCATCATCTGCAGCCAGATGTTCAGTCATGTCTAAAATGTGTTTGATCTGGTGCGTAGAGATCAGCTCTGAAGGTTCAAGTAGGTTTTCAGCTGATTGTAAGTGCAGGGAGACGCATGGTTAAGTGAACGGATGCTCCAGTGCAGCTTTCGATTCTGATGCAGATGTTGTTTCAGATGCAGATATCGATACAGACCAACAACAAGCAGTTATACTGCCGGCTTTTAGTGCACTTGAGATGAACTGAGAGTATATTTATGAAAATGAAATGGTATTTGTTGGTGCTTGTAATTATTGCCAGTATGATTAAAAGAGCCCTTGACTCCATAAAAAGGAGTTTCAGCTGTTACTTTTCATCACAAGTTTGTTACATGTTTGTCATGGAGGTTTATTGGTGCTGGAACTGTAAACAAACGGAAGTTGTCGTTGCTGCAGTGGCCTGTGAGGTGAACCAGCACATCAGAGACGGCGCTGGCAGCAGTTAGAGATGCTCGCTAGCAGATTGCAGCAGTTTACATCATATTTCATTTAAATCTGAACCAACAGACACAATGCACTTATTTACATCAGTATGACTTCAGAATGACCCCGCAAGAAATAAAGGGTTTTCATTTGATTTGATTTGATTTTACTCTGATTATTATTGTTGTTGTTGTATTTTATTTTTATTTATGTATTTTTAATTCTACACTGCACCATCTGCATGTGCTTTCTGTTCGGTCGAGGCTTTAAAAAAATCCATTTGATGTCTGAAGACTGATTACTGGGATTCAATCAGCGTTTGTCTCTTGAACGTTGAACTGAGTTAGATGCGAATGAATGATTCCTCAAGTGAAAGTTTGTTTTTTAGATTAAATTGAAAAAGAAAAAGTCAACATGTATACGGTACTTGCATATAGTAGATTAATTAATTGGACTGTATTAAACATGTTTGTTTTTTTCTGTAAAATGACTTCATGTGTGGACTGAGGTGCAACAGAACTTATTTGAATGATTCCAGTGGGCAGGAGTGGCCTCCCATAGTCGTGCTTGTCGTATCAGAGAGGCTGGAGCTCATCGTTTCCATCCCTGTGCTCTGTGTTCAGGTATGGTGTTGGACATCAGGGTCTTCCCTACCAAGGACAACTGCTGGGTGAGTCTGGCGCGTAAACCCATGATCAGCGACGACAGAGAGGTGGAGAAGATCTTCCGACAGCACAAGCAGGTGTGTCTGCTCAACCTGCCGCCAGCAGAGAAGAAGAGCGCTCCGCGGGGCAAGACCGGTAAGTTCCCGTTGCTGAAGGGCGTCATTGAGCGTCAAGGCATGTTGTAACTTGTTGTTCAATGTTGATGGTCAAAATGGAATAATTTGTTGTGTAGAAATTAGGGATGGGCGGTATGGACTAAAAAATGTATCACGATAATGTCAGGCATTTATCCCGATAACGATAAAAATGGCGATTAAAAAAAATACCAATTCAACTCCATCTTTGTAACTATAAATCTATCACCACATTCAGTCTTTGGAGCCCCCAAAATACTGCTCTAAAAGATACTAAATGCTACTAAACTACACCAATTAAATTGAATTGATAAAAACCAATTAAATATACTGTACTGCAAAACTGTAATGAAACCGCCATGTTTGTTACACAAACACGTCAACGGGAATTTATAATTTTTCTTTCTTTCTGGCTCATTTCTTTCTTTCTTTCTTTCTTTCTTTCTTTCTTTCTTTCTTTCTTTCTTTCTTTCTTTCTTTCTTTCTTGCTCATTTCTTTCTTTCTTTCTGGCTCATTTCTTTCTTTCTTTCTGGCTCATTTCCTTCCTTCCTTCCTTCCTTCCTTCCTTCCTTCCTTCCTTCCTTCCTTCCTTCCTTCCTTCCTTCCTTCCTTCCTTCCTTCCTTCCTTCCTTCCTTCCTTCCTTCCTTCCTTCCTTCCTTCCTTCCTTCCTTCCTTCCTTCCTTCCCATTGTGCGTGGATTTAACACAGAACCATAAATCAGCTTTACACAAAAACGTCATCAACGGGAATTTATCTTTTTTACCGCAAGATGACAAATTCTTACCGTGGGGAATTTTTTTGACGGTACATCGTGAACGGTAAAATATCGCCCATTCCTAGTAGAAATTGACTTAAATCTCTCAAGAGGATAAGCTGCATATAAATATTTGGCCATAATTTTTACAGGAAAAAAAGTAGCACAGACTTCAAACCCCCAGTGATGATTTAATGGTTGCTGTGTGAAGTTGCAGGAGACGGAGCCCTGATCCCCGCCTTCAACGAGAAGGACAGGCTGTTGTTTCTAGAGATCTGCGGCGTCCGCCGGCTCTCCGACTGCGTCAGATCTGAGGCGCAGACAGAGAGCCTGAGGCCGTGTCCGTCCATGCAGGGCGTGGTGCGCTCGGTCGTCCCCTACGTCCAGAGGTTCCTCTACGACCACGAGGAGCTTTCTGGCGTCTACTCGGAGCTGACCGGGAGGAATATGGCGCAAAAAGTCAAGAACCTGTCCTTCGCACAGGTCAGACTGATCCGATGGAGATGTTCTTTTCTCGCTGCTTTAAAGTCGTTTCCCAGTGAATTTATACGTGAAAGTCAGAGAAGCTGAAGAGCTTCTTGTGTTTTCATTCTCCGTCCCTGCTGCTCCTCTCCATAGCAACAGGTTTACTAACATAAATGAGCAGTTTGGACTCGGTGTGTAATTAACAGCTGATTTGGTTTGGCAGGAGCTCATTAAGTGGGCAAGAACCACTTTGAGCTCTGCGAGTCAAGAAAACGCTCAGCTGCAGCAGCTCACTGATGTGAAATATATATTCCTCTTCTTGACTCTGTTGCACATGCCTTCATGAAAGGAAAAAAGTGATGAAATGCCCGCTCCTGCAGTGCGCACGGGTGACCCAATGTCCGGGTGTCTGCAGGTGGGAAAGCTTTACATGTGCTACCAGCTGGACATCGCTGAGGGCGAAGACCCGCTGATCGAGCTGCAGGACGTCTGCTGCCTGCTGAAGGATGAGAAGGAGTTCTACATCCAGAAAGATCACATCTACGACACGCTGGAAATCTGCAGGTCAGTGTGAGATATGAACAGTTGACACATAGAAATACAATAAATCACTCAAATTTAGGTCCCATCTGAATGCTCCTCGATGAAAGGTGCTGCTTTTACATCCCAAAGGTATTTACACCATCAATGCTGCTTGTTCAAGTAACAGTAACTAAGGGGGGGGGGGGCGGGTCAGTTCAGCCAATCAGAAGACACTTCAAACAGCATCCTTCTTTCAAAGAAAACTTCTAAAAAAATTACAACCTTTCTGGAGGTAGGATGGGTGTGAAGTTAAAGATACCTTAAAAAAGTCTGGAGGTCATCTGATGTTTATGTTAACGTCGGGTCTTGGAAACCGCTTGGATGAGCTGGAATTGACATTGACAGCTACAAATCAAGCCAGAAATCTTGGTGTAATTATTGACTCAGACCTGAACTTCAACAGCCATCTAAAGTTTATCACTAAATCTGCCTATTACCACCTGAAAAACATTGCTAGAATTAAAGGTTTTGTCTGAACAAGACATGGAAAAACGTATTCATGTATTCATTTTCAGTAGGTTGGATTATTGCAATGGCATCTTTACAGGCCTTAACAAGAAATCTATCAGGCAGCTGCAGCTGATCCAGAACGCTGCCGCCAGAGTCCTTACAAACACCAGGAAACTGGACCACATTACACCGGTCATTAAATCACTACACTGGCTTCCAGTGAGTCAAAGGATAGAGTTTAAAATCTTACTGCTGGTCTACAAAGACCTGAATGGTCTTGGACCAAAATACATGCTTGATCTGTTAGTTCGTATGAAGCTCCCAGACCCCTGAGGTTCATCTGGATCTGGTTTGTTGTGGTTCCAAGAACCAGAACCAAGCAAGGTGAGGCAGTTCAGTTATTCTGCTCCTCACCGGTGGAACAAACTTCCTGTAGACCTGAGGTCTGCTCCAACTGTAGATCCTTTAAAGGAGCATGAGGCAGGATTGAGGCAGGATTTATGAAAAAAATTCATATACGTTTTAAGTTTTCTAGTAATAATGTCAGATGAAGCGTTCCAAACCAAAAAGAATGAGCCCTCTAGTGTATCTCTCCTTTGCCTTGAACAGGCTGTGTGCTGCAAAATGTGCTGCAATTGTGGGGCCGAATTTCCCGCGCTGTCCTGTGGATGTGACGTCACATGACGCTGCATGTGCGTTCTCCCCGTTCTCCCGTGCCGGCTTCACTGTTGGCTGCAGTACCCCCAACGGCCGTCGTGGTGAAGGGTGGCGCTAGAGAGTCTCATTTCTTAAAAGGAGCCTCATGCTCCTTTAAATCAGGCCTAAAAACATTACTGTTTACTGAAGCGTACTCTTAAATTAAATACTTACCTGCTGTACTCTACTGCCCTTACTTTTTAACAACTGCTTTTTATTATTTTACCGCTTTTCTTATCACTTTATTTCATTGTATTTGTTATTTACTGTTTAATTGTGTCTTGCCACTTTTAATGTTGATGTAAAGCACTTTGAATTACCTTGTGTTGAATTGTGCTATACAAATAAACTTGCCTTGGAACAGTTATCCAAGGAGAAATGGGCTTCGATCCTTTGAGATTGTTGTCAGGCGTAAATTACATTGTTAATTTTCAACATCAGTAAATGTGTTTTTGTTATTTTAGAACCAAAGAAGCACATTTGGTTGTGTTCATTCACAACGAAAGTTGAGGTTTTTGGTTGTTTTCATAAAAGTAGTGAATAATTTTTACCTGTGCAGCAAATGCAGACGTTATGATTCAGATCTGAACCATCTGTGTCGTAGTCCAAAAGGTTTTTTTTAGCAGATTTGAGAGTATAAAGTCAGAATTTCTGATTTCCAGCCTAATGGACCTAACGTGGCGTCGTAGCACTACAGGTTCTCCTGCTTTAGCCAGAGGAACATATCTGATCGTTGATCAACTCCAGCAGATGTGCACAGTTTTGTCTTAAATATTGTAACTCCATCTTCCACGGTAAAAATCTGTTTGATGTTCATTCCTGGATGTGTTTCTCTTTCAAGCCGCAGCATCCAGCGGTACCCAGTAACTCCGTTTGTGTGTGTTTCAGTGAGCTGGTGAAGCTGTTCTGCACAGAGAGCAGCCACAGGAAAGAGCTGAGGCGTTTCCTGAGCATGCTGATAACCACGCTGGAGGTAAGTGATATACAATCCCTCCATGCATTGATTACTAATCCACATCCTGTGAAAAGAGTGAAGAGTTTCTGCCCGCTGGCGGTCTCACATCCTGTCACACTTTATCTTTTCGCTCTCACACACTCGCCGCAGACTCGACCGCGGCTACGAGTAATGGCTTTCTCCCCGAAGCCAGTCACGTTAATGCCGTACAGCCCCTAACCCCAGCGGGGCTGCACAGGAGCCCCTGCCTCAACTTTGAAGCTCCAACAGTGAATTATCCTCGCCAGGTTCTGCCGTGCAGGACAAAGGCTGCTGCTCCTAATCAAAATGAGATCTGGATAAAATACAGTGGAACTGGACTCCTCAGAGACGAAGGAACTGTTCACTGTTTGATGAAGGGATTTGATGGCGGGACTGTGAAGCGTATCATCCATTTAATAGTCTGGAGTCAGATATGAAAGGAAGCACACTTTATCCTCTTATTACTTAGAAAATTGATCGTTCGCATGAAGTACGCATTCATTAGATCATCAAGCTTGTAATATGATCTGAGGACATCAATCTGATGACGTGTCCGCAGTGCGAACCTCACAGTTCATTCAGCTTTGACAGGATAATGAACACTTATCTTTTCTAATAAAGCATTTGAGATAATCTTTGATTGGCTTTGTGCATATTGTCGTCTCATAAAGTAACTGTGGTTACGCGGTCACGCAGGAACCAAAAGCCCTGAAGAAGTTCCTGGCCAAGGAGGACGTGAAAGAGCTGCCCAGTGACGAGGAGCCGTGGGAGGTTCCAGAGCCCCCCAGACCTGAGGGCCTGCTGGACCCCGGTACACACACACACACACACACACACACACACACACACACACACACACACACACACACACACACACACACACACACACACACACACACACAAGAATAATAATAATGGTGGTAACACTGAGTAGCAGCCAGGATCTATCAATCATCAGGAGCAGATATACATACTTCCCTAAAATTAATTGATACAATAGATACCGTATTTTCTGGACTATAAGCCGCACCCGCTCTATTTTAAAAAAAATTATGAAAAAAAAGATATACAAGCCGCACCTGCTCTATTAAAAAAAAAAGGTATGCAAGCCGCAGATATTTATGTTGTTAGATTAGATATTTACTACATGTACAGAAGGATTCTGAACTGTAAATGATGTACATGTTTGTACCTAAATAGATCTTTCCTAACAGTGTCTTTTAACACGGCAGCAACTTTGCTGATTAAAACGGGACAGAACCAAGAGAAAATAACCGGTATTTATTTATCTATTTATCTGTTTGAAATCTGCTTCTACCTACTTCTATCTGCTAAAGAAGAAGTAGCGTATTCTTCCTTGAATTTATTTTGTCTTAGTTTTGATTCTAATTCCGGTTAAAGCGCCCCGAGCGGTGGAAGAAAAATCCACAGAATAGCCGCACCTTTGTATAAGCCGCACGGTTCAAAACCTATGAAAAAAGTAGCGGCTTATAGTCCAGAAAATACGGTACTTTATTAATCCCCTGCATTTAACATATCGCTAGTTACACTAGGGGGGAGCAGGGGGCCTTGCTCAGGGGCCCACAGTGGGTCACTTTTGTTACAACCTGGGGATGAACCCGGGTCCTCCAGCCCCGAGTCACCTCCGTCACCACTCCCTCCCATCTTCAGCAGATGTTTTCAGCAGTTTGCCAGTCTGTAACATTCAGATGTGTGGTAACACAATGCCAAGAGGGAAAGACATAAGCAAAGGTCTTAGAAACATTTGTTCCTGAACATCAGTGTGGATTCAGGGTTCGACAGTGAGGAAGATGAATTACGAGTGAAAGATTTCAGTATAGCTGCCAGTTTCTCCAGGAGTTCACGTCGCAGTAAATCTACACCAGGATCGTAAAACAAATGAGAGACGCCGGTCGCGTCATCTCAGACCCTGCAGGCCTCACGAGCAATGTGAGGTCATCAAGTAGTGAACTACATTTCCCAGAGATCATTACAACACTGGTGAATGTAGCTGAGCCACCTGATTACAGCCGGACTTGGTGACTGGAGACAGAGAAAAGTTCCAGTTTGCATAAAGATGGGAGCCGAAGGCCGACGAAACCAGGAGTCCACTGGAAAGAAAGATGTATTTCTATGAACTGTGGGTGAAGGACGAACAAAGGAAGTTAGTCACAAACCTTTTCTTGTGTTGGGACTTCTCAGAATCTAAAGTGGGATTTATATTTCTGCGTCAAAGCTGAGGCGTAGGTCCGAACCCGGCAGCGTGTTGGTATTGACCACTATTGCGCCGTTGCTTTATGTCTGAGTGACATACAGGAAGTAAACAAAAGAAAACTTTGCTGCAGCTACGGTGCTGCAGAAGAAGAGTGGTTGGTGGTGTAATTACAGAGCGAATCCACCAACTTTGGATCAAGTCGATTACAGCATCACAGCTCGTACCAACTGTCGAGCACGGCAGTGGAGGGTTGATGATTTTGGTTTGTTTGCACCTTATAGTCAGCGAGTCGACCCAGAACCGCCAATATAGGTATTCTAGATGCAAACACCAGTCCATCTGTCTGACAGCTTGAACGTGGTTGAAACTGGATCCTGAAACAGGACAAAGATCTGGATCTGCAGGGGAGGGGCGGTCCTTGACCCGGCTAAAATGTCAGAGAACATTGGACCAAAACTCTTCCACGAACATGAGAGAGACGAATGAAACCATACATGAATCGACCACGTCTAGTTATTGCTGCTGACGATGGATCCGCACGCGGGCATGGGGAAATGAGTATTGGCCCTATTATTTTCTTTTTTGCTTCATTTTTTTGTTCAATTAAAAAATAGCATTTTGTTCTTTTTTTTAAAATTATTATTAGTTTAATAACAAAAAAAAACTGCAATCAGAGAAGCTAATCGTTGCTCATGAAAGACTAAAACATCTGCAATGATCCACATCTGGAGCTCAGCTCTGACATCAGCAGTTCCTCCAGATCCGTCTGATGTTTGTCCTGATTTCTATAATCATTTCATAGAATTCAGTGTTTTCTTCTCACACACACACACACACACACACACAAACACACACACACACACACACACACACACACACACACACACACACACACACACACACACACACACACAGAAAGATAACTAGTGTGTTTCTTGCATATGCTAATTCAGGTTTTGTGTGGCAACATGAAAGAGCATCTGTTGCCACGACTGAGACTCAGAGGAGCAGATCCCTCACTGCAACATTAAACACACACACACACACACACACACACACACACACACACACACACACACACACACACACACACACACACACACACACACACACACACACACACTTGCAGGGATTATTATGATCAAAGACTCTTTCATTGCAAAAGCTGTTTTTATGACATCACAGTCCTGAAAGAGGCCTGATGTTTTTTCCAGTCTCTTCTTCTTCTTCTTCTTCCCTGGTTTCATCTCCTGCATTTGTTCCTCTGCAGGCCTGTCAAGGAGTTTCTCCTCCATCACCCTCTCAGAGGAGCCAGCTCACCCTAGACCGGCAGACGGGGAGCAACTGCTGGCCTGCTGGCCTCCGCGGGCATCGATGCAGAACACAGGAGGCAGCCGTGCAGGTGGCCGTCGCGGTGGATGAAATCAAATACAAAACTGTTAATGTTACAGATTCTACAATTGAATGTGTTTCTGCTGCCTCCAGCTCAGACGAGCAGCGGCGCCGTGGAGGCCGTCATGAAGATGTGGCCCCCCCCTGCTGCTCCCAGGGACCAGGACCCCGACAGGGACGTGGTCTCCAGAGCAGGAAGCAGTGAGGAGAGCCAGGCGTTCAGGAGCAGCAGCAGAGCTGCAGAGCAGCCGGGCCTGCAGAGGGTCTTCAGCCACCCGGGACAGACCAGCAGCTCCCCAAAGCCTCCAGGTCTCAACAAGCTCCTCTGGTTCTACTGTAGATAAATCATAGTGGACGCATGAACACGATGTGCTTAAGCCGATTAAACACAAACGATTATATTTTGGACGAAGCTGCTTCTCGCTAAAAACCTCCAACCCCATGGAGATGCAGAGGAAAGACCTCCAGAGAGCTCTTCCCTCCAGACATCCTTCAAATGTGTCCGAGCCGAAGCAGCTCTGGAAAGAGGGCCGGTCCAAAACTGTCCAAAAAAAAAACGTTTCACGCATGAGTTTGATGACAGAACAACGAGAAAAAACATCTCAGTTCGTGGTTTTGGAGCTGGTTCTTTCATTCCCTGAAGAGAAATGATGGATAAAAGGAGCTTTAGTTGTCAGTGAAAGGCGTTTTATCCGCTCAGATCTTGGAAATTGAACTCTTCAGAGGATCATTTATAACGAGTTAGTGATGATGCAGAACAAACAGTTTAATATTCTCATCATTTACAAGGTATTCTCTCAGATAGACCGGGTTCTGTTGATGAGATTTGGACTTAAACGAGGGAAGATGAACAACATTTATTTGTTTACTGCTCCCACCGTGATGATTATAACACTTCGTTGTAGCTCTAACAACAGCTAACATCGTTATTCTGCTCGGCTTGTTCCTCCCAAGGTGTGAATGTTGTTGTCTGTCACCGGCAGAGCTGGGCCAGCAGAGCGGACCCGCCGGGCCTGACGGAGCTGGGGGTGGAGAGCGGAGCCTCCCACCTGCCGGACCACCAGCCAGTCCTCCATCTGCAGCGCCGGCCGAGGCGGCCGCCGACCAGCTGGCGCCCAACAGCCTGTACGCTTCCTCTCACCGTCTCTCATCATCTCTGTTTTTACTTTACCTCGGTTCTCCTCACACCCTGTTCTCTCTGTGTCTCTCAGTGACGTCCCCGAGGCCGTGGTGCTTTCTGGGACTTTCCAGGGAACTTCAGTGGAGGCCCAGCGGCCGCCGCTGAACCTGCACTTCCCCCTGTGGAACAAAGCGCAGCCGCCGACGCTGGAGGACATGGAGCTGCGCTGCCAGAGACCTTCCACCGTCAGTACAGTAATCCCTCGCTCACGCGCTTCACCTTTCACGTCTCGCTGCTTCACGGATTTGCATTGTGCATCGTGTTCTGCATTCTGATTGGCTAAACAGTCTCCCCGCTTCTTCACTTCCTGTGTGTCAATAACGTTGGTTGCTTAGCAACAATACTGAGAACGGCCAATGAGCTTCAGCGAGCAGCTCAAGAACAGGAGTCTTTGATGAATCGTTCATTACAGTCTCAGATATAATCCATGGTGGCATGTCGGTTTATAACAATCTTTTTGCCCAGAAGAAAAAAGAGCGAAGACAACGACCCATAACTATGTTCTCTGGCTTTAGAAGAAAGGCAGGAGAAAAATAAAAATAATATTTTAGTGGACGAAGATTTTTTTTTCATTATGCACTTTGAGAAAAAAGTCGAAATGTCGAGAATAATGTTGAAGTACAATTTCGAGAAAAGAAGTTGAAATTTATAGAAAAAAGGCAAAATTTTGACTTTATTCTTTAAATTGTATTTCAACATTATTCTCGACACTTCGACTTTTTTCTCGAGGTGCACAATAAAAAAAAATCTTCCCCTTTCAAATATTTTTTCTCCTGCATGGCCCTAATACGCTTCCGTAATGAAATACGAGGCACAATTTGTCCTACTGTACTTATTGTATTTTTCTTTTTCTCCCGTTCAAATCCAATTAATCGGGTCGCGGTGGGGCGTTCATAACAACAAGCCCAAAAAACAACTCCCCCCCCCAAGCTCCTCAGCAAAAGTACTCGGCAGAAAATATGTGAAGACATAAAATAGATAGTAATAATAATCAAAAGTAAAGAATTAAAGAAAATAAAGAAATGAAAAGGACTTAACTCAAGGGGGAAAAAAGATGCAGGTATAAATACATATATACATTCAGTACAATACATTTGTCAATTGCAATTACAATTAGCCCATCTCCTGTATAAGAACAGCAAAGTCACAAGAAAATGGGCATTGAAAATAAACAGCAATTAACTGTCATCTCATCTTTGTTCATGAGAATCATTGGACGGATTGTCCAAAAAATGTCTCTTTTAACCACTGAGTGGAATTAGGACTCTGAACATCCTTCCACTTCAAGGCTATTACTCTTTTGACTTGTAACAAACAAAAATCTATGAGCTTTCTTTTCTTTGCATTTGCACCAAAGTCTTCAGGATATACACTCTGTTAATCTTGAAATCAGGCAAAGGGTATCTTTCCAAAATTCCTGGAGTTTCTTAAATTCCCATATACAATGAAGCAAAGTGCATCTTTCTATGTTACACTTAGGACAATTGTCTGGAATGTTGGGATTAAAATGATTTAGCTTAACGGGAGTAATGTCAGGGTTTCACCCTTCCGGTTTTATTTTGAAGGCCTGTCCTGGTGTTTAAGTTCTGCTTTGACCTTCCTGTTTCCCATCTGCCCTGATTGTCTGCACCTGTGTCTCGTTATCCCCTGTGTATATCTAGTCTTGTCTTTCTCCTGCTCCTCCGTACTGACTGCGTTTACATGCAGTCAATAACCCTTTTAAAACCGGGATATTAGCAATAACCCGAATTTTGACTGCACGTAAACGTAGTTACTGTTTGCTCCTCCATGTTCTCCTCGTCAGGTTTTCCTAGTTTTCTTATTCATGTTCATGTTCCGTTTTTTTATCCTGCTCAGCAGCGTTTTTGGTTAAGTTTTTTTGTGAATAAATCTCAGTTTTTTTGGAACTCCTGGCTGCTGCTCTCCTGCATCTGGGTCCTCACTAAAACCATTCCTGACAAGTAATGTAGGTTCTAAAGAGCCATTTGTATTGTAGTAATCTGCCTCTTGTGTTAATACTCTGGGTTTGGGCTAGACGACAGGCCTTCTCTCATTCTTCTGACACTTTTTACTCTTTCTTTTGTTCTATTTATTTTTTTGCTCTGTCTTATGATTGTACGTTGTATTTCTGTATGTTTTATTCCGTAAAGCACCTTGGCTCACCTAGAGGCGACTGTAAAGGGCTATATAAATAAAATACATGTACATTTCCACAGGTGGTGCTGTCGGAGGACTCGATGGACGTGGCCGCCATCGGCGAGTGGGGCGAGCAGCTGGTCAACTCCTTCCTGTGCCACTGGAGGGACGGCGCCGACCCGGACCGGCCCTCCCACGTCCTGTGGTGCAACCAGAGCGGCGAGAGCGGCCAGCCCTACGACTTCAAGCTGACCTTCGGGGCGGCGGGGCCGGTGTTCGTGGAGGTGAAGTCCACCGTGAAGAAGGAGAAGTCCTTCATCCATCTCTCCGCCAACGAGCTGGACCTGGCGCTGAAGGAGAAGGAGCGCTACCACGTCTACCGGGTGTACAGCGCCGGAGACGCCCAGAACGTTCGTCTGTGTCGTATCCAGAACCTGGCGCAGCATCTGCACGCCAAAGACTTGGCACTTTATCTGTTTGTATAGCCATGTTTTTAAATCTGTGGAGTATTTTGCACTAAACTGGCACACGACACACTGACATCTCCACCCCACCTGCCTATCGTACCGGTGTGTGTGTGCCTTTTTAAAGTTTAACCATCTATTTTATTTACTTTAAAGTGGTTTGTGGCCGCACTGAATGTTTTATCCTTTTTATTAACGCCCATCTTTACTGAATCATTCCTTTTAAATAAAATCAGTCTTTTGCGCAGATGAAGTTTTTATTTTCTATTATCTTTGATTTCCTTTCAAAGATCCGCGGCGCTCCGCAGATCAATCCTTGTCAACCAAGGTCTCTGTAATCAGTAGTTCCTCCAAAACGGGGCACGAATTACCCGGATGATGGAGGAGAGCTGTGGTAATATGTAATAACTAACACATGATTCGGTATCATGTATTGGTGTTCAACTGTACAGTGCAGATCTACTAGAGCTCATAAAATAGACTAATCTTAATATTAATCTGTTTGGTGGTAAAGTAAAATATGGCATCCTAAAAAACATGAAAAGAAACCTGATGTTTTTTTTATAAACAATTAGACTCAAACTACAAATCTGGTCCTTTTTAATTTATCTTGTGTTGCTTTCAGGTGTGGTTTGAAAATTTAAACCTTGGTTGTGATAATTTGATTTAAGACTAATAATAAAAAGCCTAAATTAGGAGCCACTCTGTGGCACAGGGCAATGCATAGGCAAGCAGCCTATGTACTCAGACTACAGTTCTCCTGCAGCGGTCACAAGTTCGAATCCCGGCCTGTGCACCTTTGCTGCATGTCAGCCCCATTCTCTCTCTCCACCACCTTTGTCTGCAACTTGAATAAAGAGCCACAAAAAATCTTTTAAAAATAAAAAAGCCCAAATTATCTAATTTAAACTTTCTGTCATGGGTGAAGTGTGGGAAGGACCCAAATACAGGAGCTCTACAGGCAGGACAAACAAAGTTCTTCACCAAGTGAAGAGAAAATCCGAAGTGCTCAGGGAATTGTTCAGAAAAAATCTTGAAGGTGCTCTTTGGTGTTGGGGAAAAAAACAATATCTTGTCAAAAAAGGGAGTCCAAGGCACTCTTCTTGTGGAAAAATATTAAAAAGCCTTTATTGAAACATGGCTAATAAGTTTAAAAACATGGGAGCAGAGACCCACGCGTTTCGGCTCAAGGCTTTGCCATATTAGCCATGTTTCAATAAAGGCTTTTTAATATTTTTCCACAAGAAGAATGCCTTGGACTCCCTTTTTTGACAAAACAAAGTTCTTCGTTTAAAAGAAAAAGCCCTGCAGAGTCGGGAAAGTCAGAACTGGAACAAATCCAGTGACTGAAGTTGGAATCGAACCAGAACGCAGGAACAACAAATGACAGCAAACAGAACTGGAAAACCGATGGAGCAGCAGGAGGTGAGACGATATATTCACCAGGGCTTAGAGACACAGGTGCAACCAATCAGGAGAGACGGGAACCAGGGGGTCAAACTGGAACTGAATAACCCAGGAAACAGAGTTTCAAAATAAAACGGGAAAGAAGTCATGAAAATAAGACCAAATCTGAGGAACCATGTGAAACCGGTAACATTGTGGTCTGCTGTGGAGACGTGTCGCCCAGCCTGACGCTTCTGAAGTGACCCGGTGTTCTGCCAATCCTTGCTACCTACCTACTTTGTGGTTCTGAGCACAGTCGATTTTCCAAGTTTGATTGCCACGCCCATCATTTCTTGCACGATGTAAAATGGATAATATGGGATGTTGAGTATTTGATCCTTCAAAATACAATTACCCATGACATCAATTGCATTACACTTTGTGAACATAATACGATAAAGAGAAAATAAAAAACAATTCTATCGCTTTATTGATATTCATTCAGTCATTGGCCTTTATTTAGCCTGGCAGGTCATTAAGAACATTCTTATTTACAATAACGGCCTGGCAAGCGACAAGGACCACTTGGGGGAAAAAGGAAGTGGGCTAGGGAGTAAAACACAGTAAAATTGTAGCTCTAGAGATAGTAGACTGGTAGAAAACCATTAGGTAGCATTTTTCGGCGAAGCAGCAGAAATCGTCAGAACACCGGCGGTTTCCGCAGCATCTCCGACTGCTGTCTCAGCTCATCATCGACCGCGCCGTCGACCAGACTGCTGTTCTGGCCGAACAACCTACCCAGCCTCCGAGCCTCGGCCGTGCATCTAGTGACAGACGGCCAATGTAGCTGTGACAGAGCTCAGCCTGTTGGCAGTTTCCATGGTAACATCTGAAACAAGGATGCAGGAGCAGCTTTGATCAGAATGAACGTAAGGTGGCGTTATATAGCATGAGCTAACCTAATACAGCTAGCTCCTGATGATGGAGAAGGTGTCCCACCACCTGACTGTCAGGTATCTACACTCCACCCACATGCCAGGGAGGAATGTGCGCCCTTCTTCTTTTCTTCTAAATGTAAATTTATATGGATTAGGTTAGCATGAGCTAAGTCAGCTGTGATTGACATGAGGTGGGCGTGGCCTAGGCCTGCTGACTCAACAAGGTGCCACACACTTCAGAAAACCTATGGATGACATCATGGAGGATTTGTCCAGCTCTTCTTATACAATTACAATTAAAACCAACTATAAAACCATTTCTCCCAAAGGCTTTTCTTTGTCACTTTACGGTGTCATGGCAACAGAAATGCACAAGATTGGCTTGGGTCAGTGCCCAATAAAGGCAAATAAATCATAAATAATTACTTCATCTTCCTTGGGTACTGGTATTGCAAAATTAGCACTAATCATTGTATAATAATCATAATCGTATTTCATAATTGCACTATTTGTCTACTATAACGTGTTTTCTCAGCTACTGGATGCCTTAAAGGGAAAGTTTCGTTTTTTACAACCTGGACCTTATTTCTGGCATTTTTTATGGTCGTATACTCACCCAGAAAAGTTTGGTGTCATTTGGAGTCCTTCGGAAGATATTAGGAGTTTTGTGCGAGTCGCTTCTCCATATAATGGTAGCGAATGGGGGCACAGCGGGACACAGACGATGCAGCGTCTAAATAACACATGATTGCCGCAAAACTCGTTCATTTCTTTTGCCCACTCTCGCTACATCTTAGTCCCCAGGTTTTTATTCAGTTAAACACATAATAACTCACTAACAACAAGGAAATCAGTTTGTAAACAAGACCTCTGACCTGCATGACGTCATCTCTGTGCGCGCATCCCGGACAGGTACAGCTAGACTTAAAACGGTAACTTAGACTAGAAAACGGTAAGGACGTCCATCATATTCAAAGTCGTCGTCCACAACCTCAGAATTTGACAAATATTCAGACATGTTTCAAATAACTAACAGTAAACTAACAGTAGCGAACTCCAGCTGTACACGGAGCTGTGTCTGCGCACAGAGATGACGTCATGAGTTCAGAGGTCTTGTTTACAAACTGATTTCCTTGTTGTTAGTGAGTTATTATGTGTTTAACTGAATAAAAACCTGGGGACTAAGATGTAGCAAGAGTGGGCAAAAGAAATGAACGAGTTTCTCGGCAATCATGTGTTATTTAGACGCTGGATCGTCTGTGTCCCGCTGTGCCCCCATTCGCTACCATTATATGGAGAAGCGGCTCACACAAAACTCCTAATATCTTCCGAAGGACTCCAAATGACACCAAACTTTTCTGGGTGAGTATACAACCATAAAAAATGCCAGAAATAAGGTCCAGGTTGTAAAAAACTGAACTTTCCCTTTAAATGTACTTTGGGATTAATAATCTATCTATCTATCTATCTATCTATCTATCTATCTATCTATCTATCTATCTATCTATCTATCTATCTATCTATCTATCTATCTATCTATCTATCTATCTATCTATCTATCTATCTATCTATCTATCTATCTATCTATCTATCTATCTATCTATCTATCTATCCATCATCCATCATCCATCCATCCATCCATCATCTTCAGATGGCCATATAACAGTTTTTCACCTCAAACAAAAAACGTTTCCTTTCCAGCCTTAATTTTTTCAAACATTCATGACTAAAACAGGTTAATCCAGATCAGTCTGCTAATCTGTTTTTGTTGCAATTAAACTAGTTCAGCTTGCAAAAGTAACTTACTCCACACTGTAATGTCTCTTTTTTATAAACAAAAAGGTTTTTGAGGCTACAACGGACTAAACAATGAAAATAAAGATTACAATTTTTTTTCCAGCGCAATCAGGTATCAATTATTATCAGAAGTGGGTAGTAACGAGTTACATTTACTCCGTTACATTTACTTGAGTAAGTTTTGGGAAATTTTGTACTTTTAGAAGTAGTTTTGAATCACTATACTTTTAACTTTTACTTGAGTAGATTTGTGAAGGAGAAACTGTTCCTCTTACTCCGCTACATTAGGCCACGTTGAGCTGTTACTTTTCTTTTATCCCTTTTATCCGCGTACGCGTCAATCTCATGACATCACTGAGTGATTCTTTGGGAAAAATGTTTGTTTTTGCATGTTTTGTCACATTTACACAGACTCAAACACACACAGAGTTTCTATGAGTTCATGGGCTTGTTCTAGTTCTGGTTAAAAAAGAAAAGTACAAAGGCTTGAAATTTTGTGCTACTTGTTCTTAATTTATTTTTTATTCTGTTATTCTTCTATTTATTTTATTATTTATTAAAGTACTTGAATTTACTTTAAGATTATTTTAATTTAAGTTATTTTTTATTTTTTATTCATTTGAATGTTTTTTATAATTTTATTGATTTAATTTTCCTGAAGATGATTATTTTGTACTTTTGTCTGTTTGAATGGTTGTGTTAAAAAATCAGAAGTTACTCAATAGTTAAGTACTTTTTTACTTTTACTCAAGTAATTATTTGGATGACTACTTTTTACTTCTACTTGAGTCATATTATTCTGTAGTAACAGTACTTTTACTCGAGTACAGTTTTTGGCTCCTCTACCCACCTCTGATTATTATTAATAACCACTTTCCATTACTTTCGTTTTACCGGTGTAGAGTAGTTTTTAGTATTTCCGACAGCCCATGAATGCAGCATAGTCTGTACGGAGACAGCGAGCTGCGCCGTGATTGGCGGAGCGGCGTTGGAGGGGGCGGGGCCTCCTCCGCTGCTGCGCCGTGATTGGCGGAGCGGCGCGGGGGGCGGGGCCTCCTCCTCCTCCTCCTCCTCCTCTCCTCCTGCAGGACGGAGCGCTGCGGAGACAATAGGACGCAGGATGCGCGGCGCCGCTCCCCGCACCCGCACCCGCACAGACCGGCTCCGTGGAGCTTCCCCCGCAGGTTCCCCCGCATAACCCGGGCTAGGATGCAGCTGCGAGCCGCGGTCTGGGCCGACAGGTGTCTCCGCACCTGAGGGTGAGTAGCAGTGGGACTGGGGGGACACGCAGCATCTAATGCAGTGGGGGGTCAGGTGTCTGCTGCAGCAAGTGCATGTTTGTGCTGGAGACCTGCAGCTCCGGACTGGCTGGGGTTTTTATTGGTATTTATTTTCCTAAGAGAGGACACACTGCAGGTGACCGTGTTTACATCCTGTATGGCTGCAGCCCACTGTCTCTCTCCTTCTCTCTCTCTCTGTCTCCCCCTCCACCTCATGAAAGAGAAAATATCAACTGTTTTACCTCATCATCCATCCGCCCATGTCAAATATCAGCCTCTGTTTTTGCAGAAGAGACATGTAAATAAGCTGTAATGCAGTGTGTGTGTGTGTGTGTGTGTGTGTGTGTGTGTGTGTGTGTGTGTGTGTGTGTGTGTGTGTGTGTGTGTGTGTGTGTGTGTGTGTGTGAGGCTCCACCATGATGAGTCACAGGTCTCATGCGGGTTACAGACACACACGACCCCGGCGAGTGTTTATCAAAATATCGATACATGTATAAGTTGAGAATATTGGTCCATATTATCGTTTATTTATTCCCATTCGTCAGTTTCTTTAGAGGGTTAGTGAGGCTGGTGGATCTTGTCATGGTGGATAGTTGACGTGATGATGAGAAAATAAGCGACAAAGACGTCATTTTAGGTATAATGAAGAAAAGAAGCAAATTCACAAATATTCTGGCAAAAAAAGTAACAAATGA
The DNA here is from genome assembly GCF_033807715.1 of Cololabis saira. Taxonomy (NCBI): domain Eukaryota; kingdom Metazoa; phylum Chordata; class Actinopteri; order Beloniformes; family Belonidae; genus Cololabis; species Cololabis saira. The sequence goes on along the minus strand of NC_084605.1, from coordinate 20,585,057 downwards.
TGATTTTAAAAATGTTACAGTCTTGTAAATTGATGTATTGATCAGGTTCTTTGTGGTTTTCTGTCATGCTGCTCTGAGCTGGTAGTACTTCCCCGCTGTTACTCTTGATCTAAAGGAGAACCGGGTCAGCACCAGCCCTCACATGAACACTCCTGGTGGAGGAAGGATGAAGGATGATTTTGTCCGTCTGCCGTCCCTCGTCACGTTCAGATCCTGCTGCTGAGGTTTGTCTGTGCCGTCTGCTGCCAGAGGTGATTAATTGTGGTAGTACGTGCACGCCGCTCCCTCGCCCCCCGTCCCGGGAGCTTCATGGATCTACGCAGCACTTCAGCCTGGACCGAGGTCTCTGCTGGAGCCGGGGTCGCCCAGCCTGGAGGTCACGGTTACCGCTTACCATCTCTTCCTTTGATCTTTGGTGCTTTTTCAGCTTCTCCTGTTCCTTATCCTTGATGTCGCTTGGGATCTCTTTCTCCCGGAGCTCCACTTCCACAACATCTCCGATTCATCCGTCTGGAGGATCTTTTCCTCCTTTGTTCGCGCTGTCATACCTTCATGTTCTCCAGATAACCCCCACAAGCATGCTGGGAAAACCTAGCAGGGTGCAGGGCTCCAAACACTTCTTTACAAATAAAACCGACAGAATTTGATGTTTTTTTAAAGATTTTTAGGGCTGGGGGATATGGACCAAAAGTCATATCTCGATATTTTCTAGCTGAATGGCGATACTCGATATATATCGATATTTTTTCTGTGCCATAATTGGGGTTTCCCCCAAAGCATTATAGCATAGCATCTCTGTTAGCTTCATTTTTTTCTGAGGCAAACCCTTAAAAAAACAGTCAGTTTTAATACAAAGCCTCGTGCCAAATGTCACACAGGTACATTTATTAACAGAGGTCTGCACAATATCAAAATGTATAAAACAAATGAAATAAAAATAAACTGCCTGCATATATGGAATAAAAATTCTTCTTGAATAAAATAAAACAAATATCCCTTTCCCGCATAACAATTAAATTAAAATACACTGTGCAATTAATACAATGTAGACAGTAATAGGCAGACTTTTCCACTGAGGTTGACAGTTGTGCAAATAACAAAACATTTGTGCAAATCTCAAATAAAACATTCAAGTCAATTTGTCACAAAATAAGTTATATCAAAATCATAAAAAAAAAATTTCTCGATATAAACGATATTGTCTTGTACCATATCGCGTTTGAAAATATATCGATATATATTAAAATCTCGATATATCGCACAGCCCTAGGCTCTAGTGGCCCTTTATTCAAGTTGCAGACAGGAAGGGGGTAGAGAGAGAGAATGGGGATGACATGCAGCAAAGGGACGCAGGCCGGCTTTGGAACCTGCGACCGCTGCAGGAGGACTGTAGCCTCAGTACATGAGCCGCTGCTTAAAGCAGCACAACGTAACTTTCAGCTGTTGTTGAGTTTGGCGGCTCCTTTGGACAAAAGCGGTAGTGCTTTACCAGAAAGAACACTACATTTACCATGAGCACCAGCGCGTACTGCCGGAAAACTCCCGTCCCCGTCGCGTGCATTTGTTTTGATGAGAGAAGACGGGACGGACTTTCAAAACTACTTTTCTGTTTTCAGCGGTCGTTTGCAGGATGGATAGTGAAGAGGTAATGTATCTATTTTTGGCTAAACAATATAATATGACGATGTTGAAAATCAAGTTCAACTTGGTTTTATTAGCAGTTGTCCTGTTTCAGTGAGATAATACGCCCCAAACTACAAACGCTCTGGTTTTGTTCTACTGCACCTTTTTCCTGTCACGTTTTTTAGAGGGACTTCGTCATAAATTAGTAAATGGTAAATGGTAAATGGCTTACACTTATATAGCGCTTTCCAGCTGTACTCCTACAGCCCCAAAGCGCTTTACACTGCAAACATTCACCCACACACGCACACATTCACACACCGGTTGTCGGCGGAGCTGCCATAGACAACGGCGCTGGCCTGACAACCGGGAGCAACCGGGGGATTCAGTGTCTTGCCCAAGGACACTTTGGTGGACACAGGCGGAACTAGGGTTCGAACCACTGACCTTCAGGTTCATGGGCAAACGCTCTACCAACTGAGCCACCTTCCCCAATAGTCCAACATACTTACTGACAAAATAAAAAAATACCTTATAACCTGTGAATAACTGAATGCCCATTCCTTATATTTTGCCCTGCACAATTTTACAGTTCTCAGGAAAAATACTAGAACCCAAGATGTGAAAAAATTCTAATTTTGATTCTTATTGAACATAAAACTCTACATTTACATTTGTATCATAACAATTCTGTCTCTCTTGTCGGACATCCCTCCTCGTCTTTCATCTCACGCCAGCGAGTGAACGCCGGGCCAATGTTTATTCTTGTCCAGGCATTTTTTTTTGTCCGGGCATTTAGCTTGTTACTCTCCCGCTTTCTTTTTTTCGCCTCCTCCGATAAAACTTTTATTTTCTTCGTTTTTTTCACTGCTTCGGCCATGTTACCAGCTTCTCCTCAGCTCTGCGCTCCACGCCCGCCCAGCTTTCATCTCAACTACGAATCGGGAAGGAGGGGGAAGTGACGTATGCCGTAAAGCAGTCAAAGCCGTAAAAATGTGTAGTTTTTTAGTGTGGCAGGGTTCCTACCATGCTCCTCAAAGTTACATAGTGCCAGTGAAGGCCATACAGACCCCTCAGACCATGACAGAGGTGTCATTAAACCTGTTGGAAGTTGATGTACCATCACAATGACTCTGGAAATATTATATTAAGGTGGAAAAGTTACATTGTGCTGCTTTAACCCACTGTGTCACAGAGCGGCTCAGAATGAGATGTTTACGTGTATTTTCTTTTAGCTAAAGCACCTTTTTCTTTTAAAGAAAGACAGTTTAAAGGTTCAGTATGTAGCGTCATCTAGTGGCAAAAACTACAAATTACAACCAAATGAACTCTGATCACTGAGAAGCAGATGTCTGGTTTATCCCTTCAGGGATGCTGTAGTGACACGAGGACTAAACGTGGCGTCAGGGCGAGGAGGACGACTCTGGTGCCCGAAAATACCAAGATGACACAGACTAACAAAAAAAAAGACAATTCTTGGATCATCGATCATATTCTTTTTTGATCAAAGTCTTTTTTATTTTCAAATTTTCAAATATACATAACAAAAAAAAGATAATACAATTCGTACATAAAACAATCAAATCTAGTTCCTCCAAACCTCCCACAAGTACTGGACCTTCAGTACTTGGACATGTAATGTCCAAGTGGGAGGATGTTACACAACGCTGCACATCCATGGGGGGGGTCCTGGGACCAGGAACATACAGCCAGACATCCACACCAAAAAACCCCACAAACATATAAATAAGGAACACACACATTTGGGTTACGTAGATATATTAGTAGCTGCCTTCGACAAAGGAAATAAATGGCTACCGAATGGCATGAAATGTTCCGGTGGATCCTCTTACAGTATATCTAATTTTTTCCATCGATCATATTCTATTGAAAAATTGCTCTGTGGGGGAATCTGAAATCACAGAAGCAGCCAACGCCGAGCTGCTGTAATGGAAACGTCTTCTCTTCGTCCTGACTGGACGGACGAGGACGTCTAACCTGCCTCTTGATTGTTTTGTCGTGTGTTGACCTTAATCCGTTGAGCACATCTGGAGACATTTCCTCGGATAAACGACCACAATGTGAGACGTTGGCGTCAACCTTAAAGGCTTCAATGACACAGAAGTGCCCGAATTAGTCAAAATGACCCGTTTGAAATGAGCATCTAAACATGTTTCTTCAGAATCAAGAACAGGAACACGTACGTCCCAGGTCTGGTAGTGAGTGATGTCACGATGCTTCGTCCAGCTCTTCTTATAAAGTCAGTGCTTTTCTCTAAAAGAGGAGTGTTGTCATGATTGGTAAACGATCATTGCTCCATTACATGTCCGTTAATATCAGTCCATCATGTGGAGGACGGTTCATCAACAATTAGTCTTTTCTTTTTATTCTCTCATCATGAGCAGTTTGTTGACATTTGATCAGGAGTCTCTGATTTGACGACCAGTTGGTTCAAAGATGTTTCCTTTGTTGTCCTTGTTGTAAAGCGTCGCTGCAGTGAATGTCATGCACAGCGTTGCATCCTGCTTTTATGGCTGTTGGAGGTAATAAAACTGGACTCAGCAGAGACGTACGCTCATCGACTTCATTATCACACTGGACTTCTCCTTTGCTGCTGCTGCAGAAGTCAATATGAACAAATAACCTTGTTGTTGTTTTTTCTGGTGCTTCCTCCTCTGGTGGTTCAGATCACATCACGGCTCGTTTCCTCGCAAACTCCCGTATTAAATTAATCCGTATTAAATTCAGAAATATGAATACACTGCAAGATGCTGAGCGATACCCACGATGGGTGGTGATGTCGCTCATCTCGCTCGAAGGCTTTTATGTGAGAATCTGACCGATAACGATATCTGGTGGCATAAACATCCAATACTTTTATATCCAGAAGCACAAATTCCTTCAAATTAGTTTGAAAATAAAGTTGCTTTTCTGGCTCACAGTAAAATATAACTTTTGAGCATCAAAGTGTGTTAAAGTTCTCAGAGAGTTTTAGCTTTAAACTAGCTGAACAGATTGTTACCAAGCGCCCTCTGGTGGACAAACCGAGTCACGGCAATGCGACATCAAAGGATGACTTGTTTTTTTGTCTCATCTGCCATTTGGTTGTTTTATTTTCATAAACCAGAAACATCAAAATATCGATAAATGTATAAGTTGAGAATATTGGTCTATATTATCGGTGTCGACAAATGAAACGTTTATTTATTCCCATTCGTCAGTTTCTTTAGAGGGTTAGTGAGGCTGGTGGATCTTGTCATGGTGGATAGTTGACGTGATGATGAGAAAATAAGCGACAAAGACGTCATTTTAGGTATAATGAAGAAAAGAAGCAAATTCACAAATATTCTGGCAAAAAAAGTAACAAACGATGATTTTAAAAATGTTACAGTCTTGTAAATTGATGTATTGATCAGGTTCTTTGTGGTTTTCGGTCTTGCTGCTCTGAAGTACCCGTAGTACCGTAGCTGGTAGTACTTCACCGCTGGTACTCTTGATCTAAAGGAGAACACACACCAGACCGGGACCAGACTGGGACCAGACCGCTTACAGACCGCCGACCTTTGGACTCGACTTTAAACCTGCCGCTCCGGGATTCTGTGTCACTACATCAGCAGGACCGTAGCTGGTGATGGCTTCAAACGTGGTCATTATTCTTCCCCCTACGGACGGACACACACACACACACACACACACACACACACACACACACACACACACACACACACACACACACACACACACACACACACACACACACACACTCTGCTACTCGATGCTGCTGCTGTTTCCCGTCGGTCTTGTCTCATTATTTTCTCTCATGCGCACTCGTCTGTCAGACCTCCGTCACTCAAACTCTCACACACAAGCTGTTGGAGTGTGTGTGTGTGTGCGTGTGTGTGTGTGTGTGTGATGAAGAAGGCCTGGGAGGGGGGGGGGCACCTTGGCTCGCCCCGTGTGCTCGGCTGCCCGCCGGTTGCATAACAGTCTGGGATTTTGGTGAGCGGCGACGTGAGTCGCTGGTTCGTTTCGCCGCCTCAAACCTGCTGGCAGTGGTCAGTGTTGGTGGAGGGTTGGTGGTCGCTTGGGAGGATGTTACACAACGCTGCATATCGATGGGGGGGGTCCTGGGACCAGGAACATAAACAAATGGCAGGTTTTGCTGCAGGAGTTCGATATTTGTGGTTAATGAATAATTCATCTAAATCCTTTTTGTGGTTGATTTCTGTTTATTTTATGAAGCACTGATGGTTATAAATGTGGACGTCGCCAAACTTTACTTTCTCACATGAAGGAAATGCTGCTAGATTTATTTTGTGTCATGTTGCGCTCGTTTAATCGTTTGTTTAAACCTTGTTCGGACTCTGTCATCATGTTATCACATGACATCACAGACCGTATACGGAGAACTGGACACCCCCCCCCCCCGAGACATCACTCAGAGCTTTCCTGATCAGCGGTTCTGAAGCCTCTCTTTCCTCGTGCTGCGGAGCGCCAACTGGAACAAACCCACTTTATGCCAATCACGTTTAGCCATTTTTAGTTCAGCTAACTTAGCTTATGCTAACCTATGATGCTAATTCATTTCACAAACATCCTCATTTCAAGTTTCACTACTGAAACGACCTCGGAAACAAGTGCTACCGGATCTGAAGTGGATCTGAGGTGGATCTGCTGGTCCACTAGGATCTGCCGCTAGCGGGGGGAGCACCGTTGTCGTTGGTTGAGGCTATGCTACGCCGGCCGTACTTACTCAAATACACCCTGGAGTTGGTGAGATTTCCATGACAACTGTAACTGGATTGATTTTTTTATTTTATTTAATTTTATTGTTTTATACCACCAGGTTAGATGATATAAAGTAATGATTGGGGGCGTAGCCCTTTATCGACTTCTGAGCTGTGAATAAACACCAAAGAGGGTAAAGTCATTGATATTTTAAAGAGATTATGATTTATTCTGTTGTTTGTTTGCTTTTTTACCAACAGTACCACCGTGGTAAAAGCTCAGCTACAAACAGAAACGTTTATTTATCCTAAAAGGATAAAAGGAGCAATAATTTCCGATCTTTTCATTGAAACAACTTTGAAACAGAAGCTGCTGTTGCAGATGTTTCCGGGTTCTTCAAATGGCGCTTTTGCATTAGTACGGCCTTAACGCGATCCTACCCGCCACGGCCCGTTTTGCGCTTTTGCACTAGGGCTGAGGCGGGCAGAGCCGCTCCAAGCCGATACTATTTCTGTAACCATTCTAGCGAGGTTCTAACCGGGCTGAGCAGGGACTACTGTATTTCCGACGTCATCACCCTCCACGCCTCTGATTGGTCGGGGGCGGGGCCGTCAGACGTTTGAATCAGGAAGCAGGAGTCAGCGCGAGAGCGACCCGCGGCTCGCGGCAATTTTATTTTAAAGCGCAAACGTCTGTTTGGTGATCCAACTCTGAGGTGCAGATGTTCATAAACCTGGGGGCTGACGAGAGAATTAAAAAAGGGATGTAGACGGGCTGTTTTACTCTCAGCCGCTCGCGGCTCCAGCTGATTTCTCATCTGCGCCGACATGAACAAAGGTGTTGCGCAATCGAGTACGTCACAGCAGCTTCACCCCAACCTGCCCACTTCTCACCTGGCTGTGGAAAAACAAACGGGGACAAACGGGTAGAGCCGCGACGAGCCGCGCGGAGCCGAGCCGGGCTAAGACGGTACTAATGCAAAAGCGCCAACAGTGGAAGGAACCTGCGGTCCCTCAGGCCGTGATGCTGGGAGCCCGACCCGACTACAACGGGTCTTAACTCGGCTAGCAGCAGGCCAGACGACCCAGCAGCTCTGCTAGTCCTCGTTTCTGATGGTGACGTTTGGACAGATTTGATAAAAATGAATGTAAAGCATCATTTAGCATCATAGTTTAGCATATCAGCTGAGCTAAGATGGCTCATTGATTATGTTTTGATTGATATCAGGTCTTGTGGACGGCTTCCTCCGGTCTGGTTGCTCCACCCGTTTGCGACATGGCGCCATGTAGCACGAGCAGAAAGAGGCTTCAGAGGCGTTTTTTATTAAACCTGGGCGTGATGTCACAGAGGGTTTGTCCAGTTCTTTTTATACAGTCTGATGACTCCAATAACCACACACACACACTAGGGCTGTTCGATTTTGCCCAAAAATAAAATCTCGATTTTTTTCTCTCAAAATCCGATTTTCGATTACGATTATTTTGTGAATTGACAAAAGGCAAAGAAATTATTTCAAATATGCTGTTTTTTTATTGAACATTTGCCCCATTGGGCTTTAAGTGCAAGCTTTGCTCTTATTAAACCAAAAATGAATGAATAAAGTGCAAAACTCTGTAAAATAAGTTGAAAAAAAGTTTTAAAAAATATAATAAAATATAAAGTTTTATCTCTGAAAAAAAAAATCAGCAAATCAGCACTTGCAAACATACAGTAAGTTATATTTCCAATTAAATAAAACAAGACATTTTCTAATTAAACTAAACTGGGTCTTTGCATGCTAAATAATAATGCAACCCATGAAGGAGGTAGAGGTGTGTAATGTCAGTCATTACATTTGCTATTCACATTTGCAAGTTTTTTGCAAGAACACGAGCCGGTCTACGGCATCTGGCTTGAGGGATGCCCGGTGGCATGTTACAACACCCCCTCCTACACTAAAGAGCCTCTCCGATGGGGCACTTGTCGCAGGTATTGAGAGGTATTTCCATCATTCATTAATATGGTATCAATCATTAATATGTGTGCAGACAAGGTAAAAAAAAAAAAAAAAAGTGAAAAATCGATTTTACGAGTTTCACGTTTTAACATCGTTCTAATTACATAATCGCGATTACGATTTTAAAATCGATTAATCGAACAGCCCTAACACACACACACACACACACACACACACACACACACACACACACACACACACACACACACACACACACACACACACTCTCACAGGCTCCACATGGAGAGGCAGCGCTTTTCCCGACCTGGTGATTCACTCAGCTGAGGTGAATATAATGAAACACACGCAGCAGGCTGGTAGGTACGATGTCGTGTGACAGCAGCGTCACATCTGGAGCGATGGAGATTTCAGCTCCTGGTTTTGTCTCCATTTTAAACTCCTAATGAAGTCAAGCCGTCTGAGTTTGCCTCCAACAGATGAACCAGTGGTGCTCGGCGGAGGTGCATTGATCTGGTTAAGCTCCGGGTGATGAAGAGCTTAATGTGTTTTAGATTATCAGGCCTCGGCAGCGCCTCTGCTCTCCCGGGAATTCAGTCGACATAAAAGCGACGCATCCAGAGCTCGGATGCTGACGAGAGGCAGCGTTGCAGTCTTAAATCGCACCGACTCGACTAAAAGCAGCAGAGGTGGCATTTGCAGACGTGTTTGATGGTTGTTTTATCGCCTCGCATCACCTTCACCTCGACTTATTGTTGAAACTGATGACAACATGAAACATATTTTGTTTTGACAGAAAAAAAGGATAGAAAATAAGAAATATTGCTTTTTTAGCACGCTGAAGGGAATGAATGAAAATGCTTAATGCTTTTACTTCAGTGTGCAGAGATTTTTCTTATTTAAATGGAAGCAGCAAGGGTCTGAGAGGAACTCTGGATCTGAAATACGTTCGGAGGAATTGACTTTTCCTTCCTCTGATGAAAAAGGCTTTTTTATTTTATTCATAATTTATGTGGGCTGGACAAAAACAGCCACGTGCAAACGTTGGTACCCTCCCATTTAATCCTACGTTGTTGTCGTTTGTGAGTAATTTCCTCACAATTGATCACGATGGGTTATGGCCCAGTTTCCTGGTCATGTGACCACAGGCCGACGCCAAATCACGACCCGACCAGCAGCGTCCTTCACGCTGAGACCATGAGTTTCTGCCATGTTGGGTTTTTTGGCAAACGTGCTGCTGGACATTCAGACCAAACGCTCCGCTTTGGTCTCCAGCAGTTTGGTGGTTTGTTCAGGTGTCATTTTATGAACCATTGTCTTGTTGCCATGTTCTTCTTAAACAGAAGATCTTCTTTTCCCACTCCTTTCAAACTCATTTCTTTTTTTTGAGTGTTGCATGACCTGAACTGTCTTGAATCCTTTCCGCTTGTGAATAATTTCACATGATCTGAAAATGGTTTTATAATCCCCTTTTCATTTTGAGGTGCAAAAACTACTGCTTCTCTTAGAGCATTGCTTGTGTCTTTCCCTCTTGGCGTTGTGTTTATACTGCACACTTGCTCTGATGAGCAACATACCCTGTTAAACCTGCATGAAGCAGGGAAGGGGGTTACTTGAACTTGAAAAATTTGACATACCCCTACCGGGGGTAGAACAAAACCTAACAATGTTTTTCCTCATCTCTAAGGTGTCCCATATATGAAATGTATTCTTAGGTTAAAATATTTTACTGCAAACATTGTTAAATTGATACATATTGTTATGCACCCCAAACCTAAAAAAGAACCAAAATACAGTCTGGCCGTATGGGAGTTAAGATTTATAAACTCATGTAGATTAATAACAGAAGCTCTGACAGCTTTGAAACTTGACATAATTGTGGTCAGGAAGTTGCTTTACCTATTAGAAAAACCTGGATGTGAATATATTGATGTATGTTACATATAAAGACCTTTGAACACTTTTCCAAAATAAGCGGATATGCAAAAAAAAGAATATCTATGCAGAATGTTCTCATTTACTTTTCAGTTGCCTGGCCAGGAATTGTCATAGAAACACATATCATGGCTTGTTGGAAAGATGGGGTTGTGCTGAATCCAGTGATACCAAATATGTAAAGCATATTGCATAGGCAATGTGGTACATCAATAAATGTATGAGGTGTCCCAAATTAAAGAAAGTGAAAGATTGAAATAATCAAGCCTCCACAGCTGACCAATTCAATATTGCTGCAAACTAAGCAGGTAACTTACGGATATATATATGATGCATTAAATTAATTATACACTCATATGACACCTTTTTATCCATACTTGAGATAACACTTTAATTATGGATACATGTACTGTCATATATGATGGCTTGTTGGAATATGTGATTATGCTGAATCCAGCAATACCAAATATGTAAATAGCATGCATAATCATCAATCACTAAATATAAAACTGTCCCAAATAAAGGAATATGTTGCATTAGATAGCAATGCAACATATTCTGTACTGTACTGTACTACACTGTACTGTACTGTGTGACATCACCGGGGGATGAGTCTAGCTAATGCAACAAAAGAATATCTATGCAGAATGTTCTCATTTACATTATAGTTGCCTGGCCAGGAATTGTCATAGAAACACATATCATGGCTTGTTGGAAATATGGGGTTGTGCTGAATCCAGTGATACCAAATATGTAAAGATACCATGCATAGGCAGTGTGGTACATCAATCAATGTATGAAGTGTCCAAAATGAAAGAATACCGAAACATTGACATATTCAGTGTCCAGTCCCAAGCCCATAATCAATGGTGAGAATGCGGACCAATTCAATGTTACTGCAACATAAGTCACCTGAGGTAAGCACTACTCTTTATTTATGATACATAAAAAAATTGTATATTTCATTATGGAAACAAATATCCAGTAGACTTAGGTTAAATTGAAATAGAACACCTTTATTAAAATATTTAAATCCACTTGAATTTATTTTTGGTCAAGTCATTACTGCATAATGGAAAATAATTATGTCTTTTCTCTAAACTAGCAGAGGGCAGTAAAGCCTGTACTGCTTACTTAACTTCCCTGAGTGTGATCTTTGATTAAAGTGTTGTAGTCTGTAGTGAGCTAGCTAGCTAGTTAGGCTACTTGGTGGATCCAGCTATAGCTATCTACATCATTGTCTTCATGTATCCAGAGAAAAGGCACCAGTTTGCAACCTTCAAGGATATGAAAACATCAGCAGGAGTTAGTGTATCTAGACAGATTCACATGGATTCAGATGTGCTCTTTCGAGGGCTACTCGCTGTTTCCAAAGAGAGGTGTCCATGGAGACTGTGATGTCTCATGAACTCGCTGCTGTCCCACCCTCTTTGTTTTATGATGATGGAAGCATGAGGAAGACAACAAAAGCTGACACTACTAAGAAACTAGAGTCAGTCGTTGGAGAGACGCAACAACTGCCCACTGTTAAAGAACCTTCAGGATATCTCATCGATGGTATGGCTCTTCTGCAGAGTCTCCATGATTCAGGCTTTCAGAAATTCAATGACCTGGGTGAGTGTATCTGGAATAAGATCACAATGTCAATGGGAAAGGAAGGAATCAGCTGTGTTGTTTTAGGGCCTGATTTACTAAAGGTTTGCGTGCGTAAAAACTTGTGCAAACTTGACATCACCCGCAAACCAATGTGCAAGCTGATCTACTAACAGCGTGCAAAGAGGACTGCGCCTCTCAAATGAGCAAAATAGCACACGCTGTTCATTTAGTACTTTTGCCCTGATGAATAATCAATATGGGGCGTACCCACCAGAAAGCGCTAAATACTGGGAGGGGAAAATGCAAATAGGTTCATTTACCACACGCAATGAGATTTACCAAGCCCGAAAGTAATTGCGGGGATTGTGATTGCGTCTGTATTTAATAAGTTCGAAAGGAAGGTGCTAATCTGCCCAGCATTACGCACCGATGGCTGCTGTTATTGTGGTGTTGTGCCGTATTCAGCACCCCTGCCGTGAAAAGCACCCCCTCGTACACACTCACACAAACACATACTTAGGAGTTTATATTATATATATTTACAAATATTATGGAAGACAACACAGTAAGCAGGCTATTAATTAATGACATCAATAACCATTTACCCGATTTTTGTTATCTGTAACTGTGATTGTGGGAAAGTATGACTATTGCGGAATCCATGAGCGCATTTAAACATGAATCATTAACACAAAACTGGACGCTAAACAGAACGTGACACGGAATGAGAATATCATTTTTGTCATTGTGTGTACGTTGTCATTTGTAGTAAATTAAACATGAGCATTTAGTCCTTTTTGACATTTACTCGTGAATAAGAGATCTGTGGGTATATGTCGACGAGGGGGTGCTTTTCACGGCAGGGGTGCTGAATACGGCACAACAATCTCTAACTCCAACTCGTCAAATTTCATTTTGCGCTTGCGAATATCCTGCTTTCCATCCAAACTCTCCATGGCGCAAACCGTAAGACACGCAACACCTCATTTAAATACTGCGGTTTGCACCTGTTATCAATTGCGCAAGCATTCTTAGTTGATCACCCGCAAAACACGCAACAACAGCACGTGCAAACTTTTTCAGTGCACACGCAATTTAGTACTCTTTATTTAGGATCTTAGTAAATCAGGCCCTTAGTGTTTCACATACCTGAGGATCAGTGGGAACAAGGTTGCTCTATGTAGCTTTGTCAGCAAATACATCACTCGTACTGGGCAACAGATAATCTTTTCAGAGAACACAGTCATATTGGTAGGTGGCTTTGAAAATGGTGAGGAGGTCAAGAGGGTTGGCAAATCAGGTGTTGACTGCTTGACAGATCTTTACATTGACCAGGAGGTTGTGTGATACCACAAGCAGCTTGTACAGAATTGGAAAGACCACTGCCTTCACAAGACTGAAGACCCATCTGACTGAATTAAAGGAAATGGCCAAGTTTGGACTGTCTGGAAGCCTAGAGGAAGCTTTGCCTTTGGCAAGAAAGTATGCCCTCCTACTGTATGGCCAAAAGAAATAGGAGAATGGCCGTCCTTGCACCAACCTAGATGAGCTGAGGTACATACTGGCATCTACCTCAGATTCTTCAGCAGCAAATCTACCCACAACAGAAGATGCCTTCCAGCAACATGTATTAAGAGCCTTATATCAAACAGCAGTGTGGCGTAACAACCACCTGGCCAAGCCTCATCTCTGGAACCCAGTTGGTAGAGAATGGAGGCTCAGACAAGATGGGTCCATTGAACCTGTCATGTGCCAGAATGCACCAGCACCTAAAGAGGTTTGAGACATCACCCACCTGTAGTGTAAAGATGGAAACTGCAATAATACCAGCAAATGCCAGTGTCTTTCAGTGGGCTTGACTTGCACTGAGTTTTACTCTTGCTCTTTCCAAGACTGCCCAAATATGACCCACTTTGTCACTGATGATAATGTGGATGAGTGACAGTGATGGCTACCAATAGCAGCCAATGAAAAACACCAGCCAAAGAGCTGGGGAGTTCAGCGTGAGGAGAGGGCTCATTCCTCCTCAGAGTGTTTTGTTTGATGAACATTTGTTTAATTTGAGACTGTAATTTTATTTGTACTGTGTGAAGTTTAGTTAGTTTTATTAAAATGATCATCAAGGCCAAACTACAATCCTGTCACCTTGTCTCCTGTGTGTGTAATTGCTGAGCCGTAAGTCTTAGCTAGACCCATCCCCCGGTGATGTCACACAGTACAGTACCGTGTAGTACAGTACAGTACAGAATATGTTGCATTGCTATTTAATGCAACATATTCCTTTATTTGGGACAGTTTTATATTTAGTGATTGATGATTATGCATGCTATTTACATATTTGGTATTGCTGGATTCAGCATAACCACATATTCCAACAAGCCATCATATATGACAGTACATGTATCCATAATTAAAGTGTTATCTCAAGTATGGATAAAAAGGTGTCATATGAGTGTATAATTAATTTAATGCATCATATATATATCCGCAAGTTACCTGCTTAGTTTGCAGCAATATTGAATTGGTCAGCTGTGGAGGCTTGATTATTTCAATCTTTCACTTTCTTTAATTTGGGACACCTCATACATTTATTGATGTACCACATTGCCTATGCATGGTATCTTTACATATTTGGTATCACTGGATTCTGTCAGGGTTTGACACTTCCCCCCCAGTGTTTGTAACTTTCAGTTCTGTCTTGCCCCGCCTGTGTCCCATCTGCCCTGATTGTGTCCACACCTGTGTCTCGTCTTGTCTCGTTATCCCCTCAGTATATCTTGTCTTGTCATTCCTTGGTTCCCTGTCGGTCCGTACTGGTTCTTCCCTCCATGTCTCCTCGTCGGTTTTCCCTGTTCCTGGTTTTTGTTTATCCTGCTCTGCAGCGCCTTGTGTTTTGCCTTTTTTCTGGATTAAATCCTTTTGTTTTTGAGAACTCCTGCCTCTGGCCTCCCTCTCTCTCCCTGCACTTGGGTCCTTTAAAAACCATACCACAACAGAACGGACCGACCATATGGACCCAGCGGGAGACTACCTCACCCTCATGGAGTTTTTGCGCCAGGAGGAGTACTGGGACCCCTTTTGGGGAACACGCCTGGCTCTGGGTGGGCCCAGGAGCCTGCAGGCCCAGGGGAAGCGACGGCGTCAGCGCCAGCCCCAGCCTGTTCCGGTGGGGGCCCTGGACGCACCTCTTCCTGTTCCCGAGGTGGTCCTGGACGCATCCCAGCCTGTTTCCCCCTTCTGGGGAACACGCCTGGCTCGAGGCGGGCCCAGGGGTTCTCAGCCCCAGGGGAAGCGACGGCGTCAGCGCCAGCCCCAGCCTGTTCCGGCTCCAGCAGTGGTCCTCGACGCATTGCCCCCTATTCTGGCTCCAGCGGTGGTCCTGGACGCCTCAGCTCCTGCTGGAGTTCCTCCTCCGGTGATGGTTTCGGCCCCCCCTCAGCCAGCTCCGAGGACCCGTGCCCCCCCTCAGCCAGCTCCGAGGACCCATGTCCCCCCTCAGCCAGCTCCGAGGACCCGTGTCCCCCCTCAGCCAGCTCCGAGGACCCGTGCCCCCCCTCAGCCAGCTCCGAGGACCCGTGCCCCCCCTCAGCCAGCTCCGAGGACCCGTGCCCCCCCTCAGCCAGCTCCGAGGACCCGTGCCCCCCCTCAGCCGGCTCCGAGGACCCGTGCCCCCCCTCAGCCCACTCCGAGGACCCGTGTTCCCCCCCAGCCCGCCCTGGATGTGGACTGTGGGGACATCTGGGATCTGTCCCTTGAGGGGGGGCCAGCACCTCGGACCCGGGTACCCCCGGACCCGGCACCTTGGACCCGGGTACCCCCGCAGCCGGCACCTCGGACCCGAGTACCCCCGCAGCCAGCGCCACGGACCCGGGCCCCCACTCGGGCAGCTCCGGGGATCCTCTGCCCCCCGACGCCGGCTCCCCGCATCCTGTCTGCTCCTGTTCCGGTTCCCCGCATCCTGTCTGCTCCTGTTCCGGTTCCCCGCATCCTGTCTGCTCCTGTTCCGGTTCCCCGCATCCTGTCTGCTCCTGTTCCGGTTCCCCGCATCCTGTCTGCTCCTGTTCCGGTTCCCCGCATCCTGTCAGTCCCGACTCCGGCTCCCCGCCTCCTGTCAGCCCCGACTCCGGATCCCCGCCTCCTGTCAGCCCCGACTCCGGATCCTGAGGCGGTCCCGCAGCCCTCTGTTCCTGAGGCGGTCCCGCAGCCCTCTGTGCCTGAGGCGGTCCCGCAGCCCTCTGTGCCTGAGGCGGTCCCGCAGCCCTCTGTGCCTGAGGCGGTCCCGCAGCCCTCTGTTCCTGAGGCGGTCCCGCAGCCCTCTGTTCCTGAGGCGGTCCCGCAGCCCTCTGTTCCTGAGGCGGTCCCGCAGCCCTCGGTTCCTGAGGCGGTCCCGCAGCCCTCGGTTCCTGAGGCGGTCCCGCAGCCCTCGGTTCCTGAGGCGGTCCCGCAGCCCTCGGTTCCTGAGGCGGTCCCAGAGCCCCGTCAGGTTGCCGAGCCCCGTCAGGTTCCCGAGCCCCGTCAGGTTCCCGAGCCCTGTCAAGTCCCCGAGCCACGCCAAGAATCCCCGTCACGCCCCCCGCCAAGACCCAGGCCTAGGCCTCGGGGACGCCCCCCCGAGCGGTCTCGCTGGTCTGCCCGGTCCCGAGGTCGGCCCCCGGAACTTTGGCCGTGTGTGGCCTGGGCCCTCCTCCAGGCCCCCTCCGCCCACCCTGGGTTAGGACTCTGGGGACATCTGGGATCTGTCCCTTGAGGGGGGGGTACTGTCAGGGTTTGACACTTCCCCCCCAGTGTTTGTAACTTTCAGTTCTGTCTTGCCCCGCCTGTGTCCCATCTGCCCTGATTGTGTCCACACCTGTGTCTCGTCTTGTCTCGTTATCCCCTCAGTATATCTTGTCTTGTCATTCCTTGGTTCCCTGTCGGTCCGTACTGGTTCTTCCCTCCATGTCTCCTCGTCGGTTTTCCCTGTTCCTGGTTTTTGTTTATCCTGCTCTGCAGCGCCTTGTGTTTTGCCTTTTTTTTGGATTAAATCCTTTTGTTTTTGAGAACTCCTGCCTCTGGCCTCCCTCTCTCTCCCTGCACTTGGGTCCTTTAAAAACCATACCACAACAGATTCAGCACAACCCCATCCTTCCAACAAGCCATGATATGTGTTTCTATGACAATTCCTGGCCAGGCAACTAAAAAGTAAATGAGGACATTCTGCATAGATATTCTTTTTTTGCATTTTCGCTTATTTTGGAAAAGTGTTCAAAGGTCTTTATATGTAACACACATCAAGATATTCACATCCAGGTTTTTCTAATAGGTAAAGCAACTTCCTGACCACAATTATGTCAAGTTTCAAAGCTGTCAGAGCTTCTGTTATTAATCTACATGAGTTTATATATCTTAACTCCCATACGGCCAGACTGTATTTTGGTTCTTTTTTAGGTTTGGGGTGCATAACAATATGTATCAATTTAACAATGTTTGCAGTAAAATATTTTAACCTAAGAATCCATTTCATATATGGGAGACCTTAGAGATGAGGAAAAACATTGTTAGGTTTTGTTCTACCCCCGGTAGGGGTATCTCGAAAACTAAAGCCCTTTTTGACAGTTTGTCACTAGCCTATTAGTAGGGATGGGCGGTATGGACTAAAAAATGTATCACGATAATTTCTGGCATTTATCCCAATAACGATAAAAATGACGATAAAAAAAATACTAATTCAAATCCACCTTTGTAACTATAAACCTATCTCATCATTTCTTTCTTTCTTTCTTTCTTTCTTTCTTTCTTTCTTTCTTTCTTTCTGGCTCATTTCTTTCTTTCTTTCTTTTTTTTCTGGCTCATTTCTTTCTTTCTTTCTTCCTCGCTCGCTCATTTCTTTCTGTCTTTCTTTCTTTCTTTCTGTCTTTCTTTCTTTCTTTCTTTCTTTCTTTCTTTCTTTCTTTCTTTCTTTCTTTCATCTTCCTTCCTTTATCGTTTTTACCGCAAGATGGCAATTTCTTACCGTGGGGAATTTTTTGGACGGTTTATCGTGAACGGTCAAATATCGCCCATTCCTAGTACTTAGTATTGCCCATGGGATTTTAGTTGTTTTTCCTTTTTTGCTCTACTTATGTTAAATAAATAATGTCACAGTGACAAAAATTTATATATTGTTCATCTGAGGTTGTATTTACTAAATACTAAGACTAACTATGTTATTTTAACACAAAAAGTGGGCTGATTTTTGAGTACGACTGCATAAGCTCACACACGACCATGAACACAGAGTCAGTGTTGGAGTAAACACTTCAGAGGCAGGACTAAGCGTTCCTCTCTGTGTGTGATGGTGTTTATCACAAGTACCAGAGAGAGAGATGCAGGACTGGCGTTTCTCACCCCAGCTGACTCACCCTCCTCACCTGCTGCCGTCACCCCCCCTGCTGTACGCCTCACATTAAAACAACACATCACTCCCACACAGGACGACCAACGGGCCTGAACCTGAGGGTTTTGGTCATGACACGAGACACGGGACACGGGACGAGGCAGGTGGTGACTTTTCACGGTGCGACGTTCCTTTAGCATCCCAGAACAGTTTGAAGTACGAGA
Organism: Cololabis saira; assembly: GCF_033807715.1. NCBI lineage: Eukaryota > Metazoa > Chordata > Actinopteri > Beloniformes > Belonidae > Cololabis > Cololabis saira. Next base: position 20,566,642 of record NC_084605.1, on the reverse strand, counting down.
CGCTCGAGGTTTCAGTGGCGAAGGTGTTTGTTGACAATGAGGAACGCTGATACGAGGTCCGTCCAAGTCTCTGAGCGGCTCTGGTTATGCAATGAGCGCGTGCGCTGGACGTGCACGTTCCTGGACGTGCACGTTCCTGGACCTCCTCCACATGTGCGAGTCAGGACTTGGCAGGTCAGTCTGTTCAGGAAGGAGAACAAAAAGCAAAAGCAATCACCAAGAATAATCGCCACTGCAGCAGAGAATGGATCTGCTGGAAAGGACTGCAGTTTGTGTGTGTGTGTGTGTGTGTGTGTGTGTGTGTGTGTGTGTGTGTGTGTGTGTGTGTGTGTGTGTGTGTGTGTGTGTGTGTGTGTGTGTGTGTGTGTGTGTGTGTGACTCAGCTCTCAGCATCCCCTCTTGGCGAGTAGCATTTAGAGCTGCTTAAGCCTTCACTGCAGATAATTAGCATTTTCAGTGACGATCACACTGCAGATCCAAGGAGCAGTCTGGGAGTTTAACATCCAAACGCAGCGCTGACCTTGAGGAGCAAAACAAACGCTGCTCGGTTTTCGTCCCACCAGGGGACACCGATATGCTCTGCATCTTTCAGGTGCTCCTGCATCTGCGTCTGTGACCGTTTACTGCTGCGTAAACGGGTCTGCTGGAGCCATGCCGCCTTTAGCTCAGCCTAGGAATGGGCGATATTTTACCGTTCACGATATACCGTCAAAAAAATTCCTCACAATAAGAATTTGTCATCTCGCGGTAAAAACGATAAATTTCTGTTGATGACGTTTTTGTGTAAAAATGATTTATGGTTCTGCGTTAAATCCACGCAGAAGGAAGGAAGGAAGGAAGGAAGGAAGGAAGGAAGGAAGGAAGGAAGGAAGGAAGGAAGGAAGGAAGGAAGGAAGGAAGGAAGGAAGGAAGGAAGGAAGGAAGGAAGGAAGGAAGGAAGGAAGGAAGGAAGGAAGTGAGGAAGGAAGGAAGGAAGGAAGGAAGGAAGGAAGGAAGGAAGGAAGGAAGGAAGGAAGGAAGGAAGGGAGAAAAGAGGAAGGGAAGAAGGAAGGGAAAAAAGAAGGAGGGAAGATGGAAGGAGGGAAGAAGGAAGGAAGGAAGGAAGGAAGGAAGGAAGGAAGGAAGGAAGGAAGGAAGGAAGGAAGGAAGGAAGGAAGGAAGGAAGGAAGGAAGGGAGGGAGGGAGGGAGGGAGGGAGGGAGGGAGGAAGGAAGGAAGGAAGGAAGGAAGGAAGGAAGGAAGGAAGGAAGGAAGGGAGAAAACAAGGAAAGGAGGAAGGAAGGAAGGAAGGAAGGAAGGAAGGAAGGAAGGAAGGAAGGAAGGAAGGAAGGAAGGAAGGAAGGAAGGAAGGAAGGAAGGGAGGGAGGGAGGGAGGGAGGGAGGGAGGGAGGGAGGGAGGAAGGAAGGAAGGAAGGAAGGAAGGAAGGAAGGAAGGAAGGAAGGAAGGAAGGGAGAAAAGAGGAAGGGAAGAAGGAAGGGAAAAAAGAAGGAGGGAAGATGGAAGGAGGGAAGAAGGAAGGAAGGAAGGAAGGAAGGAAGGAAGGAAGGAAGGAAGGAAGGAAGGAAGGAAGGGAGAAAAGAGGAAGGGAAGAAGGAAGGGAAAAAAGAAGGAGGGAAGATGGAAGGAAGGAAGGAAGGGAGAAAAGAGGAAGGGAAGAAGGAAGGGAAAAAAGAAGGAGGGAAGAAGGAAGGAAGGAAGGAAGGAAGGAAGGAAGGAAGGAAGGAAGGAAGGAAGGAAGGAAGGAAGGAAGGAAGGAAGGAAGGAAGGAAGGAAGGGAGAAAACAAGGAAAGGAGGAAGGAAGGAAGGAAGGAAGGAAGGAAGGAAGGAAGGAAGGAAGGAAGGAAGGAAGGAAGGAAGGAAGGAAGGAAGGAAGGAAATGAGCCAGAAAGAAAGAAAGATAGAAAGAAAGAAAGAAAGATAGAAAGATAAATTCCCGTTGATGACGTTTTTGTGTAACAAACATGGCGGATCTGAGAGCGAGATAGATTTATAGTTAAAAAGATGGAGTTGAATTGGTATTTTTTTTATCATAATTTTTTTCGTTATTGGGATAAATGCCAGAAATTATCGTGATACATTTTTTAGTCCATACCGCCCATCCCTACTCTGGACTAAATCATCAGTTAACCTGAGATACCTGTTTTGGACTGTGGGAAGAAGGAACCCAAGAGAACTAAGCATGAAGTTGCACACAGAAAATCTTCCTCTGTTGGGATTCAAACCAGAAACCTTCATATGTGAGGCGACAGTGCTCATCACCAAGTACACTTTGTTTTAGGTGCTTGTGAGTTTGCAGACAGCTTGATTTTGGGACGTCTTGGGGAAATGAATGAGCTGTTTCTTTACAAACTGCGCTGCGTCTGCATGTGTCTGCTCTCTTGCTGCATCAGTATATAACAGAATCAGCTCCTGCAGGAGCCGCTGAGCAGCCTGGACGGCAGCTCAACAGCTCCCAGGCTGAGGTCAAATGCAATAATCCATCCGACTACGACTGAAAGTACACTAAAACTGCAACTAATCCTGTAGGTGTGGCATTTGGGGAGTAAAAATTGTCAAGATAATGTCCCAAAAAAACCCAGCAGCTTTTACATTTTTTGTGGGAAATAATTCTCAGATTTAGTTTTGCTTTCCTGTCGGCAGCTGTCTCTCCATTGGAGGCTCTTAGTAAAAAACACACAAACAACTGTGTGTTTGGCCTTAGAGAGTTACATGACAGAGACGTATCTCGCCTGCTTCGATGGAAAACTGAAGCCTGAACTCCAGAACAGCTAAAAAAAAAAAAGTGTTTTTTCATTTATTTCAAATGTCATCTTTCTTCAATCTATGAAATGTCTGTTACACTTTCAAAAAATACCACTATTGCGATTTCCAAATGAACTAATGATGCCGCCAGTGCAGCTTCTCAGTCGTCTGTAACTCTCAAAGCTTCGACTGAAAGGAGCTGGACTTCCTTTTGTTTTGTTCTCGACGGCACCTTCAAGAACAAAACAAAAGGAAGTCCAGCGACTTTGAGTCGACCCTCTGAGAATAATGATTACGTATCGGGACCCCTTGAAGAACTTAGGAAGTGCGCTGCAGGAAGTGCTGATCCATGTCCTTCAAACTCCAAGCCTGGGAAAGGGCCTTTTATAATTCACTGATTTAAATGATTGTCTCTCTTGTTTCTCTGCAGTGACACCAGCTTTTGTCCGTTCATTCGCTTTTTTCCGCCTATCCATCCTTTGAAGAAGTTGCCAGCATGAGTTCCTCTCCGCTGGTCTCCCGAGCCAACATGGACATCCTGGACGAGCTGCAGCTGATCGCCGCCCAGAACCTGGAAAGGCTGGAGGTGAACAAGTACTACGAGGTGATCCGGGAGCTGGGGAAGGGCACGTACGGCAAGGTGGACCTGGTCATCCACAAGCTCAGAGGTGAGAGACCAGCTACACACAACAGTGCGAACGCAAGAGCTCCCAGAATCTCCCATCAAACATCTCCTCTGTTTCTCCTTGAAAGGGACAAAAATGGCTCTGAAATTCCTGAAGAAGAAGACGACCAAGTTGAAGTCTTTTCTACGAGAGTACAGCATCTCCCTGTACCTGTCTCCCTGCCCCTTCATCATCAACATGTTTGGCATCGCCTTCGAGACGGACGAGTACTACGTGTTTGCACAGGAGTACGCTCTGGCGGGAGATCTCTTCGACATCATTCCTCCACAGGTGCTGATCTGCCGCCGTCATTTTCACTGAGGCTTCATTCAAAATAAAAAAGAGGGAAAGGGAAAATGTAAGATACTTAAACTGTTTTCCTACTCCTGGAGTGTTAGGCCTTACTTTACATTCACCAGAAGAGGACTTATACCACTTTACCAGGAGAAAAACCTAGATTATGTTAAGCTAATCAAATTAAAAATGTTTACAATCCCAATATAAGTATCACTTTTTACTATTTGGTTCAACTGCATTATTTATAATGAAGACACATGTTGACTTGAATTGGATTAAAAAATACTGTAGATCTATTGGATATTAATAATCAGCTCCTTGCCAAAGAGATTATATTTTAGCCCCCAAAGGTCTTGAGTTTGAAATCAGCGATTTGTCGAAGATAAAACTCAGTTCATGCTCATAAAATATAAAACATTACTTGTAAACTGTTCCATACAGAGTTCATTTAAAGCCTGTTCTTGTTGCTAGTAGGGATGGTAATTGATAAGACTTTTACAATTCCAGTTCCATTTTTAATTCTCTTTTGGGGAAAAAAGGACAACAATGAGGCAAATGGCGCTAATATGATGGGCAGAGTTAATTAGTTAATTAGTTACCTGCTGTATTATTAGCCAAGGACATGCTAACGTTGCTACTGCTGGGTTGAGAATTACTGACATTAGTCCGGAGTGGATCGAAAACACGACATCCATTGATCGTTATTGCTGTGTGCGCAAATGTTTTTTGCATGTTGGTATTATTCCCTCCCTTTTGAAGAAATATTCACTTGGCAAGTATTGCAGTTTGCCCCGTTGTCTTTTTTTACTGAAATGTAACCAGACTTTTGAGCATTTGTATCGCTTGGGCGCATGTTTACTATTGACTGCTGGGTTACGCAACGTGCATGGTGACGTCATTCGTCCGCGCTGGAATCAAAAAGGGAATCGTTGGCAAAATCGAATCGGCGGGTGATCAACTAAGATTGCGTGCGCAATTGATAACAGGTGCAAACAGCAGTATTTAAATGAGGTGTTGCGTGTCTTAGGGATTGCGAGAGCAAACTCTGCGCCATGGAGAGTGGATGGAATGCACAGTCACAAGCGCAAAATGAAATTTGACGAGTTGGAGTTAGAAATATTAGTGGAAGAGGCAAATAAACACATTAATGAACTACAGCAAAGAAAAAAAAAAAAAAACCTGCGATAGAATAAATGCAGTTGGTAACACAAAAAACAGAAAAACGTCTGGTTTTTCATATTTCAATTTTAGGCACAGATCAAAAATACGAAATAGAAAAACGGGCCACAGGACTGAATTTGATTTTAATATTTAATTGGTCGGGTTTGCGTGACCCGGCGGTGATCGGCATGATCTGAGGAGAAAAAGACATCAGACACAGAGCTGGAGAGCGCTTTGATTCATCTATTTATGAGTTAAGTTTTTATTCAGATGTCCACAGTATATTGCAAATATTATATATTATATAGCAAACACTGACAGTAAATGTGTGACAGACGGGACCATCATATGACAAGAAGAGAAGAGAAGTGTTCAGAACAGCACACAGAGCGCACACTAAAGGCTGATTTATGGTTCCGCGTCACACCAACGCAGAATCGACGGCGTAGGCTACGCGGCGACGCACACCGCACCGCGACCCTACGCCGTCGATTTAACGCAGAACCATAATTCAGGCGAAGCTGCAGTCTGTCTGCGCTGATCACAGACACACCGGGTCGGAGCGGATTTGGTCATGATGTTTAACCTGTGTTTTGTGATCAATAAGCACGGGTTTTAATTAAATGTAATTTACGAAGGAGGATTTCACGTTCAATAAGATAAGTAATCAATAAAATACAAAGTTTTGCACAAAGGCTTGGCCTGCTTGTGGGCGAGTGGAGGGGGGCACATTAAAAGAAGGTGGCAAGATATAAGGAGAAGAACTAAAGAAAAAGTGGCCTTTAATAAAACTTGTGCAACCATTTTTAAAATAGCATGCAGCAGAATAAAGACTCTCTCTCTCTCTGCATATTCTTTGATTTTGGATGTCGCCTCCTTGCCACAATAACGGCAGCAGCAGATTAGCACCTTCCTTTCAAACGTATTAAATACAGACGCAATCATAATACGCGCAATTACTTTCAGGCTTGGTAAATCTCATTGCGCGTGGTAAATGGACCAATTTGCATTTTCCCCTCCCAGTATTTAGGATTTCTGCCGGGTACGCCCCATATTGATTATTCATCAGGGCAAAAGTACTAAATGGATTGCGTGTGCAATTTTGCGCATTTCAGAGACGCAGTCGTCTTTGCACGCTGTTAGTAGATCAGCTGGCACTTTGGTTTGCGGGTGCTGTCAGGTTTGCACACGTTTTTACGCACGCAAACCTTTAGTAAATCAAGCCATAGGAACGGTTCTCGATTCCCATCCCTAGTTGCTAAGCATGGGAGTGGTCTGATCATGGTGGGGGAGTGGGGGAGTATGTTGCAAACAGGAAACACTTCAATACCAAAACTGATTCAATTAATAGTAGAACATTCTGGAAGCAGGTACGATTTATAGGTGAGGATGGCTTATACAACAGAACAGTGACCCTAAACACATCTCACTGTCCACAATGGACTCTGGGAATGTTTATTTCTGTTTCAAACACTGTCAAACAATTGTGATAGAATATTATAAAATTGTGTCATCTGTTGGGCACAGCTATGTGAGGTTTATGCTATGTTTATGAAATAAATGCTCGGGTCATGTTCTGGGTTTCTGGAAAGCGCCTAGAGACAACTTCTGTTGTAAAAGACATTATATAAATAAAATAAAATTGAATTGAATCCTCCCGTAGTACAAAAACATGTGTGTCAGGTTTGCCGAGGTTTCCAACTTGAATGTGAGGGTATTATGTTGACCGTTAGCTCTTTGAAATCTTGGCGAGCCAGCTAGAGGCACCCAAACCCGAACAGGCCGACGTGGGTATGGAAGCTGGATGGTTGCAACATCAGAAATCAGAAATCAGAAAAGGGTTTATTGCCAAGTTTGTTAAGACACACGAGGAATTTGTTGTGGTGATTGGTGCAATACAATAAAAATATAAAAACAAACAAATATATAAGAGATAAAATAAAATGTATAAACAGAAATGTACAATATGAGGTTTAAAAGTGCCGGATATGAGTCTTTACAAAAAGTGACGTAGGATGACTTAGGACAGATAAAATGTATAAACACACAATATGGGGTTTTTAAAGTGAAAGACGACCACGAAGGGACTCGAACCCTCAATCTTCTGATCCGAAGTCAGACGCCTTATCCATTAGGCCACGCGGTCTGAGGTCTTCAACCTAAGACCTTTGGGGAACAGTAACAACTATTATCGGTAACAGATGTTGTAGGGCTGGGCGATTTATCGAGATTTTAATATATATCGATATATTTTCCAACGCGATATGGTACGAGACAATATCGTTTATATCGATTTAAAAAAAAAAAAAAAAAAAAATTTAATTTTTTTTTTATGATTTTGATATAGCTTATTTTGTGCCAAATTGACTTGAATGTTTTATTTGAGATTTGCACAAATGTTTTGTTATTTGCACAACTGTCAACCTCAGTGGAAAAGTCTGCCTGTTACTGTCTACATTGTATTAATTGCACAGTGTATTTTAATTTAATTGTTATGCAGGAAAGGGATATTTGTTTTATTTTATTCAAGAAACATTTTTATTCTATATATGCAGGCAGTTTATTTCTATTTCATTTGTTTTATACATTTTGATATTGTGCAGATCTCTGTTAATAAAGGTACCTGTGTGACATTTGGCACGAGGCTTTGTATTAAAACTGACTTTTTTTAAGGGTTTGGCTCAGAAAAAAATGAAGCTAACAGAGATGCTATGCTATAATGCTTTGGGGGAAACCACAATTATGGCACAGAAAAAATATCGAGATATATATCGAGTATCGCCATTTAGCTAGAAAATATCGAGATATGACTTTTGGTCCATATCGCCCAGCCCTAAGATGTTGGTAAATGTTGCATGAATTTAGGCAGTACAGCAGAAATCCCTGACTGTGTTATTCCTGCTCTTCTCTTTTATCCTTAAGGTCGGTCTTCCTGAGGCGGTTGCAAAGCGCTGTGTACACCAAGTGGCCATCGCTCTGGACTACCTACACTGTAAAAAGCTCGTCCACAGGGATATTAAACCTGAGAACATTCTCATTTTTGACCGAGAGTGCAGAAAAGTGAAGCTGTCTGACTTTGGCATGACCCGTCGAGCTGGCTCGCCCGTGAAAAGAGTGAGTTGACTTTCCTTTTTTACTTTGAACTGTCTTTTATCTTCGTCAGTACTGACCTATTGAGTTCCTCTCCAGGTGAGTGGCACCATCCCCTACACAGCCCCAGAGCTCTGTGACGCATCCCGCCACGAGGGCTTCTGTGTCGACTACAGCACCGATGTCTGGGCTTTCGGTGTGCTGCTCTTCTGCATGCTGACGGGCAACTTTCCCTGGGAGAAGGCACTGCCCTCGGATTCTTTCTACCAAGAGTTCATCCGCTGGCAGAAGAGGAGGACAAACACGGTGCCGTCGCAATGGAGGCGCTTCACGGAGCAGGCGCTGCGCATGTTCCGGCGACTGCTCTCCGTGGAGCAGGACCGCCGCTGCTCCGTCAAAGAGGTGTTCGGGTACTTCAGCCACTCCTGGATGCTCGACGCAGAGAACGACAACAACAATGGAAATGTGGGACGCGGAGGCGGCGGGGAGAGGGTTGGCGGAGGCGGCGGCGGCGGAGGAGGAGGAGGCCCTGTGCGAGGAGAGGTTGAAGGGACCGTGTCAACATCTTCCTCCGGGGAAGAAGACGAGGAGCTCCTGGTGGAGAGGATGAAGCAGCAGACTCTGTCGCCTCGTTCCCCAATGTCACCCCATTCTCCCATGTCGGTGGAGCGGGGGAGCGGCGGAGGAGGGGCCAAGGGAGGGATGATGGAACCAGGCAGCGGACACCATTTCGTGTCCGTCTCCACTAACAGCTCCGTGTCATCGACCAACAGTTACGACCGAGTGCCGCGGGAGAACAGTTCGCCGGGCGGCCGCATGCTGGTGGCGACCCCCATAGAGATCTGCGTCTGAACGCGTCCGGACGGCGTCACAAACTCAGCGCCACACACTTTTATACCTCCCGTTCAACTACATAGCTGTGCATGCATCAAAAAAGAAGCAGACTCCTACGTGTTTCCTGTTTTAGACGTCTTGGGACGGAGGAGCATCCGTCGGAGACCAAGAACACACAGGTTCCTCACAAAGAAGGGTTTTTTGGTCAGATCTGGTCAGAAAGGCTGCAAAAAAAAGAAGGTGTTTACACTTCAGCAATGCGTTCAAATGCATTGCAAGGAAATTCAGCTGAGAAATGAAATTTAAAAAAGAGAAACTTTCTTCCACATGAAATTCTGTAGAAGAAGAAAACCAAAATGCACTTCTTTAAGCAATACTTAAGGCAAAAAAAGGAGGAAAACGTGGCAGAATGCTGCCGAAGGACATGGGATTTGTATTCTTGATGAGACCTGAAACAGCAGTCGAGCAAATAAGTTATTAAAAGAAACAAACAATGGTTTCAAAAGTTTCAAGTGTAACATAAAAGCGTGAGTGTGTTTGTGTGTATTGCTGTGTGTTGTGTAAGTATGAGTCTAAAAGAAGTGGATTTATTTTGCTTTGAGATTTTTGTTATTTATTTTAACCTAAAAAAAACCCTAAAAACTCTATTTTTTCTATTGTTTTTTTTGTAAGGTAGCTTTCCTTGTTTTCCATCAGACTAGACGTTGTTACACGGCGTTCTGGATGAGCAGTACCACTTCTCTGTGCAACACCAGCTGTATATACTGGTATGAAGACCTGTACGTTGTGTAAGATGATGGATAGACGAAGGAAGGTTTATGATGTCCGTGCTCCATTTACGTGACCGCTGAAAGACTTTTTTCTACTCACTCCTGGAATTCAGTTTGTATAGTTTTTCTTTGAAATTTAATGAAAAATATCTCTGCGTTGCTTTTGTTTTCATTGTAATTTCTACGGGACGTGTTTTCTTCAAAAACTTTTATCTGAAATTAATGTCTGAAAAGAAACAAAACTCCTTAAGCTCAATTTGAAAAAGAAAAGAAAAAAGAGGGAAATCTCTCGAGCCATGTTTTTATAAACTGCATGACGAGTAGGTCACATTTAGGGAAACAAAAACCAGAAAAAAAAGCATAAAAAGAAAATGTTGTGATGTGAATTTTTTGCAGTAGCACAATTTCTTGCATTATGTCCAAGAGTGAATAGCGGTGTTAGACTCTCTTGAGACGTCCTAGGGCTAAAAACAGATCTGAACAATAATTACTTTCTTTTCTGTGTGATTGTAATTGTATTAATGTTGTGTAATCATTTCATCACCTTTCAGAAGCAAAATATAGAGTTAAGCATGAGTTCAAAGAGTGAGAGGCTTGAATTTGTATTAAAAGAGAGAAGTTTAATGAGAAGATTTGCTTTTAAATGGCTTTTAACGAGTAGCCTGGCCAGTCATACCATGCAATTAGTAAATGATCTTTTGTAAAATTGGTCTGCGGCCCCAGTTCACAGCCATTTTCACTGGTACAGAACGTACCGAGCCAATTGCAGTGGGTGTTGGGCGGCTTTTTGTGTAACGAGTCTTAGGGGCACCACCCTGAAAACTAAAACAACCAACGTGACAGAAGAATTGCTAGTAACACTTTGGATCGATAGGTTTTTACTGCAGAGACTACTGATTTAGTCATTTGCCGGCGTTTCTACTCAACTGCACGACATTTTCCATTTGAGTTGATCTGCCGACCTCGTGTGTCCAGTGTCCTCTGCTTCTGTTGGTATTTCCCCGCTGAAATGAAAGATGAATCCAGAGGAACCAGACCAATTCTTTGTAATGAAAAGTATAATAATTAGGATGGTTGGCCAGGCTATTTAAAGAAGTAGTGAGGATTGGATTTTTTTAAAAACAGAAGAAAAAAAAAGTCTAAATAATATTTAAAAATGAATCTATTCCTTGATTCTTAGTGAATATCTCAAAAATGATTTTTATAAAAAGCATTGACTCATGCGCAGGAATGGCTTTCCTCCTGCTTTCCAGACATAAAACTGCATGAACGTGTATGTGCTAAAGACTCTGCTGTGAAAACCTGCTCAGTGTTTTTCCTGTCACAAGCTGTAGTATCTGTAGACGTAGTATAGCTGCGAACAAAATGTTTCTTTATCTCGTCAGTCATGGATGCGCCTGACTGAGCATCAGCGACTCTCAGCTAAGGCCTCTCGCATCGAGCATTTTCCTCTCGTTCCACCCAGCTGCTCCCAGATCAGTGAGTCGGTATGCAAATTACTACATCTTGTGACAATCTCTGACCTCACTGGCAGCCTTCTGACTCCGAACAAAGGACAGTTTTGATGTAGACACTGAAGAGCTGCTGTTTTCTTTAGCCCGTCATTCCCGTCAGCCAGCTGCAAGCAGCACTGGCTCCGCAGCTTTTACTGTGTTAGCGCCAGCAAATCATCACTTTTGTAAAAGATATACCATTAAAATCCAGGATATTAACCCAGTTTTTTCTGTTTGAATTGAACCTGACATGAATAAAACCCTTAACTTACACACTCCAGTACAGTAGGTGACGGTAGGCATCTAAAAACTCACTAATAATAGAAGAAAGGATGAAAAAGATTCTCATTTCTTTGAAATATTGAAAACACAAAATTTTAATTGTGGCTACAAAGAATTTTAAAGGATTATATTTCTTTTATTAAGGATGCTCCATCATTTATTCAACTAAAGGAGAGGACTAAGAAATCATTGAAGCTTCTTTCCTTAGTGTTTTAGAGATTTCCATCGGGTCCGATGCATTTTCATTTCCCTCAATACCAGTAAGGCCCGCCCCTCAGATGAGCCAATGGCTGTTGAGTATCAGTTCCACAGGGACCAGAGTTCGGAACTCTTTATTATTAATATTATCAATATTTAATTCTATTTATTAGAGCCAAACAAAACAGAGCCAAACTTCTGCTTTGAATTAAACTGCAAATAAAGTCCAGTTGTACGGTACATGAACGCTGCAGAGCTTTTGAAATCTGCTAACACTAAGTTACGGTATTTAATCGCAACTGCTATGTAGCAACACAGCCTTATCTAATGTTAATCACCATCGATAACGAAGACAACCAACTTTATATCTAGTTTTGAGTAACTAGCAGTATCATATCTTAATAACTTCAAATCTAGCGGCAGACAGATATTGTTGTTAAAGATACATTCTTTAAAGCTGTAAACAAGACTAAAAGCTTGTCCGAGCAACAGTAACTAAGAGGGGCGGGGCTTACCTTCCAATAAAGCCTCATTATGTTGTTCTTCATGGTTATTTTTTAACCTCTTCTGCTTCTACTTGCCATCTAACCCACAGCACACATGTTCATGCTAACAGGTGAAAATGTCCTGTAAGAAATGTCCAAAAATGTTCATTGTTTTATTTTAATGACCAAGAACTGGTGCAAATTTTAGCATGACATCTCTTCAGATATGCTAGTCCACAAAAGACCCACCAGTACTCTTCTCAGGCCGAGGAAAGAAAGAAAATGTATCAATTGCATTCACAGGAGACTTCAAAAATGGTGGCCATCAAGCGCTTCCTTCAGAGGATTTAGCTCCCAAACGAAACACTAACGCTAACATTTAATTTGGTGTCATGCTAACATTTATGCGAACCTACAGGCAGTTTTAAAAAAGGAGGCTCAACTCTGAAGAAGACATTTCTGTTTGCTTCATTCACCAACAACCATTTGTGCCGTTAAATCCAGCTCCTTGCATGCTAGCATCTTGCTTTGGCAACAAGCATCAGGCCGTTTTTACAAATAGAGACAGAAAAGAAAACATAGTGAAAATATGATTTTCAGTCTGCTGATCAAATATCTCCTTCTAAAAGCTAAGCTACATTTAGCCAACTTTTGAAATGAGTAACGTGTTGCTACCCAAAACTGACTGTTAGCTGAGCCCACAAACTACAATTGGGGCTTAACTCAGAAGCTATTTTTGGATTCTGTTTTTACATTTAACAACATATTTGCATTATAAACAATACATCCAATTATAGGCAAAGGATAGTCCTTTGCCTATGAGTTGTGAAATGATATTGTTCCTGATTAGCGGCCTGCTTGCACAAGCCGCGCTCCCTTCCCAGTTTTGGCGCCGCCTCATCAGCTCATGCATAACGTGACGTGTTGTATTGGAGTTTGTGTTTTTCTGTCAGGTGACATATCTCAACGCATCATGGTTTTAGTGGAGTTTTAGTGAGTAGATGACCACGGCACTAGAACTCATATCCAGTTTTGTCGTTGCAATACAACTGTCTTCCTGTAAACTGAGATTTAGTCAATAAAATGAGAAACCATGTTGGAGTGATATTTGTATTTTTGCTTCTTATTTTTCTTGTAAACCCTCACAAGTAATTTTTTAAGCATCACAAAGTGAAGGTGCACTTAGCAACAGCTTGTCTTTCATAGTTGTGAACTCATAGGAGCGAATGCTCCATCAAAGAGGAAAGAAACATCTTTGGTCGTATGCTTAATGCAGATAAATTAATCCGCTAATCCTCCGTCCTGCCCTATTTTCTAAGACCAAAGTGCTGCAGGGAAGTTCAGTCTGTTGAAGATAATCTCTGGCGATGCGTTAACCCTTACACCTCAGGTAAAACTGGCTGCATGTGTGAATGTAAACGGACCACATGGGCCTTTCCTCCAGACAATCACGACACTTCCATACCAACTATCAGTCATGGCCGTCTTTCCTTTTTTGTCTTGAAAATATAAGCGATTATGTTCTGTTAGGTCTTTATTTAAAGCTCGGACAATGCGGAGGGCTAAGTAGCAAGATAATGGCCGTTGGCTGTGCTGTCAATCAAAAGGCCACACCCTTAATTATGCACATTTGTTACTTTATGTAATTATCTCACAAAAACATTCAGATTCTTTTGGAAATTGTTATTTTATCATGAAGACCAATGAAGATGGAGTTGAAAAATGAAGGTTATATCAAGTCCTAATTGGCCATAAAACTCAATACAATGAATCTTTGAAGGGACTGAAATCGTGACTATGTGAACAATTTATTTCCTTTTGGGGATTTATAAAGTATTTTTTGAATAGAATCAAACTTAAATTATTTGGGAGTTGCACTGACCACCAGTCAACACTTATGGCTAATTTTCACCCCAAAAAAGGGGCGGAGACTTGTAGTTGACGTGTCATCTAGCCATTGATTCACAACATAAAACAAGCTAATCGTGAATTTACAAGGGAAAAAGTTAAGACGGGAAAATGTCAGACTTGGTCTGCCTTCTTGTGGCTACGTTACAGTAGAGTCCAGTGCTCCTGCAGCCACGTGAAGCATCTTAATTAAACAGAAACATCACATACAAGACCAGAAAGTTGAACAAAATATTTAATTTTGATAATTACAAGACCTCCGATGCTCAAGAGGTGAACAAGGACAATACAAAAACGTGCCATAACATAAGACGACAACAGCGTAACGATGAGTTGGCAGTCATTTTCCAAAGTTACACTTGGGAACAGCAGCTCCGGCAGGCGGACGGTGCTGGAATGTAAAGGACAGGAAAGGCTTTTCCATCCGAGAAACCACATCCTGCTACGTTCATCGTCGCTCCAGTGAATGTGGGGTTAACGCCAGGAAAAAGAAAATAATAATAAAAATCACAAAATTAAAACAAAGTCAATACAATATCTGAGATTCAGCCCCTGAGATAAACACACGGACAAAGCAGTTTAAAAATGCAAAACCTTTAGTAAATCTGCCAGAAGAAATCATATTCCAAAACAAATCTGTATTTGGTACAAGTTGCTTCCAAGTAAAAATATAATTGCTGTGAAACCCAACGGGTTTAACAATATTACAAATAAAAACAAACAAACAGGGAGAACAGAGATGGCACGAGTGGAACATCCGTGGTGTTTTCAGGGTGACATTTGGGTTCTTGTGAAGCTGCTGGTGTTAAAAACAACAAACAAATCAAAGCAGAGCAGCTGAAGCTGCTGCTGGATCATCTGTGGTGCTGTGAAGCTCAACGCTGCCCCTACTGGCGCTGACGGAGAAGCACCACGAACACAGCGGGGTCTGATGTCAGCCCTCCACACAGTTCCCAGGAGAACGCCTCGACTTCCACCAGCAACACTCTGCTCAGATTTGTGGTTGCACCCCGATAACGAGAGCAGTGGAGGCTCCACACGCCTCGGTGCTTCAGGTAAGGCTTCTCATGTTTTCATTTTTAGAAAAGGTTCAGGTGCAAACGCACCGTTTACAGGCCCAAGTGGAGTGAAATGAGTGTCGCTGCGGCTCAAACAGACATTTAATAGACTATCCACTTCTAGAAGATCTGCTCCATCCATCATCCCGTAAAACGGCTCACAGGAACTCAGGTGAGCTCGGATTTGAAGGCAGAGCGGGCGAACACAACGTGGGCACGTGTAAATGCTCCCAGGCCAACGTGGGAGGCCAAAGTGCTTGAAGCCGAACACGCAAAAGGAAAAAGAAAGAAAAGGAAAGCTGAGAAGGAGACCGGCGGGCATCAGAGAGGTTGAAGCGCAACGAGGGTCGGAGTCCGTTGGGCGAGCGGTAATACTGCAGCCGAGGAGTTTCCTGGGGGAAATACATTCAGACGCACTCGCGTCGACGCCGGCGGGGCCCCCACCGGAGCCGAGCGGGTGGAAATAATAACATAATGCCATAAGTGCTGGTCCGCGGTGCTGTGTCACATGACACCCTTGTTGGGAAACACGCAGACATCCCAGAATCCCCCTGACTGGCTTCAAAGTTCAGCATCAAACTGCCTTTTTCCCCCCAAAATTAATAACTTAAAGAAAGAAATTAAAAGAAAAAACAACACACATACTCGCTCACACACAATCCAAGTTGCTTGACGTCTGCAAAAGAAGCCAATAAGTTCAGGAATAAATAACCAAATAAAAATCAAATACTTAAAAAATCTTTTAAAATAAATATCTTTGATTGTTATTCATATTCAATTCGAAGAAAAAATTAATAAAGTAAACCAAAACAATCCCGTATAAATAACACAGTTTAAGAGCAGTGTTGCGCCGTCCACAGTTGGCGGCGAGGGCGATGAAGGCGATGAAGCCGAGTACCGGACCGGACCGAGGAAGGTTCTGGCGAGCAGAGCAGAGTTAAGGTTTGTGGGTTCTAGCTGTCGCTGGGAAAAACCCTGGTCCACCGTCGCCATGGCTACCAGCGGACCATACTGCGAGTGGATCTGGGAGAAACAAAAAATAAACCTCAGCTGCTGCAGTTGCCTAGGAGACGCCTGCATGTATGAACTTGAACTCTATCAGTTACACCTCAACGCAGCCGCCGGCCCAAAATGCAAACGAGATCTGAGTCGTTACCTCAGATACTCGGAGCATGTTCGGATTAGTAAATATTGACAGTGAGCTGTGGTGCAAAAGGTTTCTAAAAACTCAAAAATCAGCCGCGCGGCAGAAGAGGAAACGATCAGATCCTTCCCCAACGTCCACGTTTCTGCCCTCACTTTTCTGAGCGGTTGGAGACCGTGTGAAGGGTTTCATTTTACAGCTCCAGTTATTAATTATGTCTATGACAGGCTTGCTTCGCTCACAACCGGCGGTTGTCACGGATACGTCAGACTCGGTTTGAGATCAACTCCAGTAACATTTTCATTAGAATCTGTTTTTTTAAATATTTGTGCATCAAATCCTTCAGGATTGATCAGATTTCAGACCCATCGCACCACCAGATCATCTCACCTGAGTGATAAACAAGTACAACCAGAGGTGAACGATAACACAGCTTTTCTAACTGCTGTGTCGGGCTGTTCGATGAATCGATTTTAAATCGTAATCGCGATTATGTAATTAGAACGATGTTGAAACGTTAAAATCGTAAAATCGATTTTTCACTTTTTTTTTTTTAACCTTGTCTGCACACATATTAATGATTGATACCATATTAATGATTGATGGAAATACCTCTCAATACCTGCGACAAGTGCCCCATCGGAGAGGCTCTTTAGTGTAGGAGGGGGCGTTGTAACATGCCACCGGGCATCCCTCAAGCCAGATGCGGTAGACCGGCTCGTGTTCCTTGCAAAAAACTTGCAAATGTGAATAGCAAATGTAATGACTGACATTACACACCTCTACCTCCTTCATGGGTTGCATTATTATTTAGCATGCAAAGACCCAGTTTAGTTTAATTAGAAAATGTCTTGTTTTATTTAATTGGAAATATAACTTACTGTATGTTTGAAAGTGCTGATTTGCTGATTTTTTTTTTTCAGAGATAAAACTTTATATTTTATTATATTTTTTAAAAGTTTTGAGTTTTGCACTTTATTCATTCATTTTTGGTTTAATAAGAGCAAAGTTTGCACTTAAAGCCCAATGGGGCAAATGTTCAATAAAAAAACAGCATATTTGAAATCATTTCTTTGCCTTTTGTCAATTCACAAAATAATCGTAATCGAAAATCGGATTTTGAGAGAAAAAAAAAAATCGAGATTTTATTTTTGGGCAAAATCGAACAGCCCTACTGCTGTGACATAGTTAATGTTGAAAACGCGGCCAATACCAAGTACCCCGCATTTCTGCTGCCGCAGGGTTTTAAAGGGTGAAGCTGCAGCCAGGCGTTGATAAACAATCCCAAGAGAGAAAGACATAAGCAACTGTGGCGAGGGCCACAATCCTGTACATTTAAGGCGTTTATACCAGAGTTTACATTTTTTCCCGGTTATCATCTAAGGACGACTGATTAGTTTTGATCCGCTTCACATGCTGACTGCTGTATTTGAACTGAGTAACGTTGGATCTGGCAGTCGTCCTCAAAACACTCACATGCAGGCTGACTGCTTAGTGTGAGCAGGAACGTACCAACCTCACAGCGTCTCCGCCGGCCGTCACCCGTCATCCCAGCGGCTCCCTGGAGGGGCCTTGAACGTCTTGTTCTGACAAACATGACAATCCAAACGTCAGTGTGAAAGGTTTCCAGCTTTATCCAACAGTTTAAACTAACTCTAATAAAAGAACGTTATGTCTACCGGGTCTCTGTTTGCTCACCTTGTGCTTCTTACACTTCATGGAGAAATTTTCCTCAATGAGGACACAGTCTGGTGGGACAAGAACAAGAAGTTAAGAGCTTCATGCAGTGACTCATGTAAAAAGGTCCAACCTCCCACATGCTCGAGTTCAGGCTCGGAGGAGGGGACGACGGCCTGCAGAACTTCAGTCGAGGACTATTTCCAGATCAGAGAGCAGGCTGGGACTCATCCGGATGCAGTCTTTGGTTTATTCCACCGGATTTCCTCAAATAAGATCTGGGATTCAATTAAGAGCTTCATGCGAGAGTCGTAAGTGGATCAAAGGCCGAAGCGAGGGGAGGGACGTGTCTGCTTTTAAATGAGCAGCCCACTGATAACATTTCATCTTTAGCCCTTTTACCTTTCAAAGTTTAATAAAATAACCACAATGGTTTAAAAATGTACTTGTGCACTGATGTACTACTAAATATACAGATTAATAGTCAGAATTAAACTAGTAAAACCAGTGTTTAAAGAAGTTAACTGAGGTGTAAACCAGTGTGGATGCAGCCCATAAAGCTTCTCATTATTTAATACGACAGGTCATATTAAAAATTGAGTAAATAAAACCCCCCTTTGCCCTTAAGGGAAAACAGAAAATAAATTGACTTCAGATTAAAAAGTAGCAAGCCTAATATTGATCTACATATCAATATCCAACTCCTCCCATGGACCGGATCAAAGTTATGGCTGGGTCTCTGTAAACATGAAAGGCCCGTCTATGTACCGCTCCTGACCACATGGAGGCGTAACGACGTGGCTTGTTGACTAAAGAGCCGCTGACAGTACCGATAGTTGGTGGAGATGGACTGGCGGGTCTTTTCTTGTTAGATTTAAATACTTGATTTTAGATTTTAATTAAGCAAAAATATACACATCATTTTATACAATCAACTGTTTTAAACTGGCATATGAAGAGGGACATTTTTCCTCAAATAAATCATCAAAATAAATAAATTAACACAAAGAAATCCCCCTTAATCAGCCAACCAGATTTGTAAAAGTTGGTTTCATCAGTGCGTCTGAGATGTGGCTTCTTGTGCTACGCTGCCCCCATGTGGTCAGACGTATATATACATTTAGCTAAACCTCTGACCACATGGGGGCGTAAAATAACCCAATATCACAAGATCAGCTCACATGAACACACAGAAATCGGCCTCGGCTCCTTCCCCCCGGCGGCTCTCACCTGACTCCAGCGCACACCTGTAGTGGTACTTGTTGGGACAGCCTTTAAAGAAGCAGCCCAATGTGGCGCCGGGATTGTGGCACGCTGAACATATCTGCAGCCCAAAAAGAGGAAAACGCGTATCAAGTACACTCTTATTAAACTATGTCTTTCCTGGAAACAGAAGAACAAAACCCTTTTGTACTTTTAAGATGTAAACTAGGGATGCAAATTATCGATTATTTCATTAATTGACAGTTGATAACCTTATCGATCGATCATCGATTAGTTGATAAGCAGCGTTTTTCCCCCATCTGAGATACAAACATAATTTTTTTTGCTTATATAAAATACAAAGGACATTTTAATGTATTCCTTAATCAAATATTTATTTGATACAAAAGTAACAAAAAGACATTTTTGTACCACAAGGAATATAATATAAAGTGCACTTCAAGGCTATTAGTAGTAGCAGCAGCCATAATAGTGTCATTTGTGTCAAGCAAATTTTAAGTTCTAGTTACGTTTTAAGTTAGAGTTTTGGCAGTGTTCAAAATAAAATTATGAGACCTGCTGTATTGGAGCACATTTTCTTTTAGTTAAAACTATAGCGGGGACAGATGTTTAGAGAAACCTATGTATGTACCGGGTGAAGGCTGATTTATGGTTCCGCGTTACAACAACGCAGAGCCTACGGCGTACGCTCTGCGTCGATTTAAGGCGGAACCATAAATCAGGCTTTAGGGGAGCATATCGGAGAACAACCAGAGGCCATTGCAGACTCATTGCCTGAGCATGATGTTACTAAAACCAAACATACCCGCCGTCTCTTTCTTCTAACTTTATGTGCGCGGCGCAGCGCGTTGTGTCGCATTAAATGTGGTCCGGGCGTAATACCAGCTGGTGAAATTAAACGAAAAAAAATAAAAAATAAATAGATTAATTGTAATCGTTAATTTTAATCGGGTAATTTCATAACGGCAATTAATCGAAAATCGATTAATTGTTAACATCCCTAATGTAAACTAGCCACTTTTTACACGAACACTGAAGCTCAGCAGATAAACGTAACGCAGAGTCTCTGCTGACCAACCACCGAGCCCTCCTAAGGCCGTGTAAGCTGATCACCAGCAGGATGTTTAAACAGATCTGGAATGAAAAACAAGAATTTGCCTCATGACAGCAGACCTGAGCTCCGGTCACACATTTAAGAGCTCATTAAGTGCAAATCATGCACTTCTGGCATGATTTGTGCTGGTTAAAGTGAGGAAAACATGACTAAATCTGCTGCGGCCCGGCTGGCTCACTCATTACCGCTCACATTATTCTCCCGGGGTAATTTTGCTTAATAGTCTCAATCAAAAGATCTTTTGTGTGTGGATGTTGATTGTGAGCTGTTATTTGCCTCACAAACGTACTCGTGGGGCTACACCGAAGCCATTATGTGATTATAGGAAAGTGATTTTTGGACAATAATTGACTGATTCAGCCAATAGTTGCTGGTTTTCCTAAGACGCTTCAAACGTGACACTTAACAGGAATTTTTTTAATTTTTTTTAATTGCTCAGACATGGGCCACGTTAACGCTTCAGTCAGGCATGTGGTTAAAGCGACACGGGGAGAGCACAAACTCCAAGTCTTCAAGATACAGAGGTTGTTTGACCGTAGTAGAGGATGGAAACAGCTGAGAATATCACTTTTCCACACTTTTAAACTAATTGAACTGTAGGTGTAACAGTCACAAGGAGCATTAAAACAACAGTCTGTTATTAGACGGTAAAGAATGAGAACTTTTGTTCAGGACCAAAACAATTTAAAGTTGGAATGAAATATAAGTTTGCAGGAAAAAAGACAATTAATGTTAACAATAAATTAAAATAAATAGATTTTTTTTTTTCTTTACCGTAAACATGTCCCAGCATCTCCTGCATTAATCCCACTTGAGGGACAATGTTTCATAGAAATAACTGGATTCAGTGTAGCAAAGCTCAAATTGAGTCAAATCATCGTCCCTGAGGACTACAGACACAGAGTGTAGCCTGCAAATAAATACATTTTTAAGCTTCTGGCATTGGTCTGAAGACCTGAAGCATTTCTCAGTTTGGACTTCCTAGTTCATACAAATACGACTCAGGAAAAACCTAGTTCAGAGGAAGCAAAACGCACCCAAACATGCATTTTTGTTAATTTGCAGCTCCATGACAACCACATCTACTTCATAAACAGCCTTTACGGGTTTAACGGGAAGCTTTACCGTCTCCTGGGCGACCTTGACCGCTTCCTCCAGCCCGTAAACTTTGCCCTTGACGAGGTACACGCCTGCAGCCCAGATGCCACAGTCCTCGTGGAGCCAGAACTCGCTGGGCTCGTGCGGCAGCACCGGAGGGCTGTACCAGTCCTCCACGTGCAAAGAACCAGGATCCGAGCGAGCCCGCTTCGCCGCGGGGCTGGCGGCGCCGTCGCCGGCCCACCGGCGGCTCTCCAGGCGTCCCTTCTGCTTCAGCTGAGCTCCGGGCCTGAGGGCCCACGACGTGGGCGGGACGGCACCCTTCCTCCCGCGGCCCCTCACGCTACAAGACGACGAGTCCGAATCGCTGTAGTTCTCGTTCTCCTTGAGGCCCGACGTGCTGGCGGGTGTTTTGGCGCTCGGCCGGTACCCCTCAGGGTAGTACGGTCCGTGCAGGTCCCCCAGGTCCATGGCGTTGGCCGCCTGGCCGCAGAGGCAGCAGACGAGGGCGCGCTGGTGCTGGCCCTGCGCGGACGGCCGGCCCAGCTGCAGGCAGGAAGTGCTGGGGACGGCTGCAGACATGAAGCCGCTGGTGCGACCCTGCTGCTGCTGCTGCTGCTGGCGGCCCTTCTGCTGCGGCTTCACCTGCTCGGGGTAGTTGAACACGGTGCACGGCGACGGCGGCGCCTGCTGGCGCTGCAGGCGGATGAACGGGGAGAAACTGTCCACCCTGGAGTCCTTCTTCTCCTCCTTGAAGTTGACGTACCTCAGCTTGATCTCGGGCTCCTTGGGGGCGAACATGGACGAGGACGGGCCCCGGCTGACCGGCTTCCGCCGGCGTTTGGGAGTGCGAGCCGCCTTCGTCTTAGCCGTGGGAGATTTTTTACTTCCAGATAGTTTGCTTTTGGTTTCACCTTGGTTGTTCTTTGGAGATTTTGATTGCGGCGCAGCGGGGGAAAGGTTCAACACGGCTATTTCCACTGCAGGTTCAGGATGGGAGGTGAGGTCTGGTTGCTCTGTAAACTGAGGACTTGATTGTAACGAGGACTTCCTCTGAGACCTTGTGGTACTCCGTTGCGGCGGGTCTCTTTTCGCCCGCGTCGACCGAGGAGGAGTTTTCATAGGTGTTCTGCTACGCGACTTCTTCGACTTATTGACGAGTTCTGAATCGGAGGTAGAGTCTTTGCAGCTGTCAGTATTAACACAAACAGATTTACCCTTCTTTAGTGCTTTTCGTTTTACTTTTTTAACTGAGAAAGTAGTTTTCACTTTGTTTCTTCTTTTACGCGCTGATACAGTGTCGTTCCTCCTCGGACTATCTACGCTGGAGGCACTGGGTTTCTTTCTGGTCAGTATGCATCCTGACATATTATAACGGCTTGAATTTATGTTCATGACGATTGCCTCCAGCCGCGTCCCTCTACCAACACGCATCGGTAGTTTCCTTCCCTTGACAGTCCCTTCTAGCATCTCTGTATTCCCGTTCATGTGAGGAACAACACTGTCGTTTTCTGAAGGATCTGACACACAAACGTCCTCCGTCAAGTCAATCGACGCCTCCAACGTGGCGTTCTGTTCATTCTCATCACTGCCGTCGTCAACCCCAGAGCTCGGCTGAGGAGCCCTCTCAGTGTTCAAGATTTCACATGCAGCCTCGTCAGTTGCCTCTAGATAAAGGTCTCCAGCGCTGGGTGAGCTGGAGGCCTGAGGGAGGACGAACACTTCCTCCACGTCGTCCAGTGAGGTAGCAGATGGGGACACGGGGTCCTCCAGAGGACTCCGAAACTCCCTGGTCAGTGAACACAGGCCCGCCAACGTGCCGTCCGTCACCACCGCCGATTCCTGCTTCCTGGACATGATGAAGAGCACCTCCGACCCCTCCTTCTCCTCCGCAACGGCAGTAGGAGTCTCCGGCAGGGAATCGGCAGGTGTTTCAGGACTCGAGCAGCCATCACCTCCACCATTCTCCAAACATACGTTTGCCAGAGGAAAGTCACGCTCCTCTTCGACTTGCAGAGGATTATTTAAGTGCATGTCACCAGAAACGAATCCACCATTAAACTCCAGAGGGTCCTGCGTTTCACATCCCTCCAGCTCGTTTTCTGGTCCCACTTGAGCCTGAGACAATGATGGGAAAGGTTCAGTCTGTGTGGCGAGGTCCACGGGCTCGTCCAGCTGCTGGTTCTGCAGACAGTCCGTCCCCTCGAGCCGGTTGTCTGCGTCACCGCGAGGGTGGAGGGAAAACTTGCTGATGGGCGGCACGCTGTACAGAGGTGAAGACAGGGACTCGTGGGTGGCGAAGACGTGAGACCTGCTCACGTAGGACAGGGTGACCGTAGTGTGGGAGAAGGCGTTGTCTGGCTGAATTTGATCCGCTGACTGCAGCGCGACTTCTGAGGAGCCGGTCTCCGAGAGCTGTAATCCGGGGTTGGCGGTCCTGGGGTTTGGGTACCAGCCAGGGCTCTTGACCATCCGCAGGGCATTGAGAGACATGGAATTGAGGACGCAGTCCTCCCCTTTCGTGGTGAGATCAATTACAGCGGGAATGTTGGAGGTGGAGACATCTGGAGGCTGTAGATCATCTAAGCTCCCAGGAGGCTGCTCCATAACAACTGGGGAAAGAAGATAAGCCGGTTTAAGCCATACATGTACAAATAAATCGTTTCTGAAATGTCACCGACTTCAATAAGTCGTGCTAAACTCAGCAGTGTCACTCTTTAAAAACTGCATAACACAGAAAAGCTTCACACATACAAAAATACAAACTTAAAAAGTCATTTCATGCAGGAATACCACTTCTGACCACCTGGAGAGAGAAAAATTAATGTCAGCCCTGGTGTAACGCCCAACAAACGTCACCTCTAGTGGCTCCCGGTGGTATTACATGCTGGCCGGTCCCCACTCATCAGAACAGTAATGTTCCCGTTTCCTTTTTGTCAACACGGCAGATCTGTACACCCTCATGTGGTCAGAAGTGGTACCACCACAGAGTGGTTTTAAAATTCATACAAAAATCATAAAAGACTGACAAATACCTATTTAATTGAGGACTTTAATATTCTGTATATGTAAGTTTTTTGTGGTGCTAAGAGAGTTAAGTAATGACAAATTCAGTTGAATACATCCCCGTTTAAAAGCTGATTTTAAGGTTATTTGTGCAGGATCAGATTTCTCCTTATTGCTTAAAAAGGTTGCAAGTAGTGAGGTCCAGCAGAAATTGTTACGTGGTGTTCCAGAAAAAAGTTAGTAAAAGAGTTCATAAAAATGAAAATAAAACATCAAGGTCAGAAAACCAAAGAGGAACCTGTAAAGTTATACAACTAAAAAAGGGTTTGTGTCCTGCCGATTCATCTAATTTGCTTTTACCCCCACAGAAACCTCCATAATCTTTGATGTAGTTGTGAAATTCCACTTTCTCGTGTGTTACTGAGCGTTATTTGTCCTGGTGTGTACGGACGTTTTTAACTCGGACAGTGCTCTTAATGATTTCAGTCCTTCTCCATAAAAGTGTTTTTTTTTTAAGTTTCCTCAATGAATCCATCTTATATTTAATTATAATAACTTCTTATATTGAATAACATACATGTATAGTGCTAACACACCATGAATAACTAAGATCCTTTTGAAAACAACCTTTTTAAGCTGAGTATGTAATTAAATTGTAAAGTCTACAAATGCAGGCTGCTAAAAGAGCAATTTGTACTGCGGCAGAAACGATGTGGCGTTAGAAACCTAGGTGTAGTTCCCATTAGCACCATCTGTAAAGGGCTTCGCTGTGCTGAACTCATCAGGGGTCATGGTCTGGATTTCACAAGGACTGACGAAAGGCAACTGAACTGCAGACTAAAGAAGAGCTGCACAAATCCCTGTGATCCCTCACAAGTTTTCTCAAGAGTGGATTTGAAGCTTCATTTTTGTCATGCTAAACGGCACCACAATGCAATAGGACTGGAACACGCCCACCTTGTGTCAATCCCTGTTAGCCATTTATGCTTGGCTGCAATACTTATACTAATCTATGATATTTGCTGGAGGGATCCATAAATAATTAGCTGTGGCTCCAGACTCTTTCAGACAATCCACACCAGAGGAGCTGCACAGCTGCTGACGTTTGCACTGGGATGTGGGCCGGGCCGACACAGCGTGACACGGTGGTCTGTTAGGGGCAATAACAGCACGACGGATTCTCCTTAAACTATGAGTGATAATGTTGTTAGGTTATTATTCACAGCTCAGAAGTAATGACGATGCTAAGTTGGAAAATTGATGACACCTTTAGCTTGGCTGTGCTGGCCGCCAGGCTGCAGTCCACACGCCCAGTTATACATCAGTTTGCTGTTTTATTTAATTTTACCTGATGTAGTTCAAAAATAAATATACACGTCTTTATTTCTTCTGCACAGTTGAACATTTTAACATGGAGGTCAAAAGAGATTGACTCATTGTTGCAGCTAGCCCTAGAGGTGCTGAGTATCTTTATTTACTTCCTGTATGTAGATCAGACATAACAATAAAGATTTTTTTACATAGGTTGGAGCTGATACGTGCTGAGCGTCAGTCATTTGTACAGATATTGGTTCTGAATATGAAGTTGAAAATTTTAAAAGCAGTGTTTAAGAATATTTTTTTATTTTTGATACTTAGAAAAAAATATGTTTTTTTTTTATGTCTCAGGAAATGTTAAGTCGGAAATAATCTTATTTATTTTTATTGAAATATTTAACAGTTTACTAGTTTGCATAAAATGTCAATTATTCTCATAAAAGAAAAACTGTTTCTTTATTATGTGATCTGGCTTGTTTTCTATTGTATATTTATAATTGGGCTTTAATTAAGCAAAAGTAAGTTTTATCCGATTACTCGATAAAATATTACGTAGAATAATCGATCACCAAAATATTGAATAGCTGCAGCCCTAAGCAAATATACCAATCGCATTTCTTGCAGTCTGCATCCACAAAACACAGTTACATTTGGAAAGAGGTGCATGTCAGGCCACGCTGTAGCCTAAACTGTAGGGTTCGCACCTAAACTATAGCTGCAGCTCTCACTATACATCTACACGTAAATGTATGAATCCGGCTTTAACCCTGATGTTTGAATGTTGGTGCTTGGCTGTAAATTAACATTTGTGAAGGAAGAACAAATGGAAACAGTGGTGCATGGATGGTCATGCAATATGCTTTCATAATACAGACCAGGGATGGGCAACAAGGGCGGCAGTCCTGCACGTTGTTTCCCTGCATTGACACTCAGAATCAGAATCAGGTTTATTGGTTACTGTTTAATTGTGTCTTGCTGCTTTTAATGTTGATGTAAAGCACTTTGAATTACCTAGACATGGACAATGCACCTTTCAATAACCATGTCTGCCTCATACTGCTGCACCTTTCACTTAAAAAAAAACAAACAATTGTATACATGTTAATAAGATCTGTCATTTATCCATTAACTGTACAGTGAGCAAAAATAACCGAGTCAAATTCCCTGTCTTGTTTGACCCGACTTGGCCAATAAAGCTGATTGTGTTAAATTGTGCTATACGAATAAACTTGCCTTGCCTGTGTGTGTGTGTGTGTGTATATATATATATATATATATATATATATATATATATATATATATATATACTGACATGGAGATATGCCTTGTGTCGTTTAGACCGTGTTCTTACCTGTTTCTATTACTGTTAATAGTGTTTATTACTAATACTTTAATACTTACCTGCTGTACTCTATTGCGCTTACTTTTTAACAACTTGTGCTTTTTATTATTTTACCTCTTTTCTTATCATTTTATTTGTTATTTACTGTTTAATTGTACCTTGCTGCTTTTAATGTTGATGTAAAGCACTTTGAGTTACCTTGTGTTGAATTGTGTACAAATAAACTTGCTTTTTGCCTTAAAAAGCACCTTTTAGATCTATTGAGTCTGTGAGCTCTTTTAAAAGCAAACTGAAAACCTACCTTTTTAAAACAGACTATGTAAACTGCATTGTTATTTTATGTCTTTTCTTTTCTATTATGTATTCCATGTATTGTATTGCTCTAAACTGTTTTATTCTGTAAAGCACTTTGTGACAAATGTCTAAGTAAAGTTCATTTATAAAGCACTTTTCACACTTACTAGATGCTGGTTGATAAATAAAAACCAAGAATGGGGGTTTATGAACCTATAAACCTATTTTTATGAATAAATATTTCTCAAAATTAATGAAAGAACTTGACAGCAAAGTATAAGGATGTCAAATAAGTTATAAAACAGTTTATTTCAGATATTAACGGTTTAAAACGTCGCCTTTGACTTTAGCTGCCACACTGACGTCCATTTCCACCGGGTTGACAGACATCTAACTTCCCGGATTAGTTCAATGTTCAGCTGGATGTTGATACAGATCTAGAAGGTTAAATCGCAGGGATTGTAGGTGAGGTTTGGGTCGCTGCTAGCTTAGCCGCAGCTAACACGCTGCTGGGCCCGTCAGCTGCGGTGACGTCACCAGCCGCCTGACTCCATACCAATATTCATAGATTTAAGCATTTAGTGTCCAAAAACGAGGTTTAACACACTCCACACACACTTTAGACACCTATGAAGATACAATGACAACTAATCATCATTTCGGCAGTATGTACTTCCTGCAGAGTTTATTTATTTCGATAAAATCCCACTTGTACAGTTCAATTATCCACACTATTAGTTATCAGACATCAACTAACTTTATTACAGCAAAATCGTCAAACTCAGTTTTAAAATCCCTTATCTTGCTTAATATGATCTTAATTTTTGAGTAAAATTATTCCCGAATATAAAAGTGGATTCCCACAATTCTAATAAAGGACACTTTTATTTCTATTAGACGTTTAGGTTAAAGGATAAACTAGTAATTAAATTGCAGATTACTTTTGATGGAGTTTGGCATGAGGGCTGTGCGGGCGAGGCCCGGCTGGAGCAGACAAAGACGGCGGGGAGCTGGAGCTTTAGAGCGGCTGAGCAAAACTTACCCGGACGGGGGAGAAAAGCCGATCCCAGCGTTTTTAAAAGGTGCAGTTAATAATCCATCCTCCCCTGCATCCCCTCCAGCAACACCTTTATTCTTATGAGTCCAAATAAAACAAAAAAGAGGGGAAACATTTAATTAAATAAATATACACTCACTTTCCAGGAACACACTACTATAATACAGCACTGATCAAGCAGCTTATAGCGCTGCCTCACACTTCCGCTGGCCCCTTTCGCAATAAAACAACCATTTTTATTTTTTATTTCTTTATCTACTTTTGACTTTGCACTTTATAATGTATAACATTAAAAAGTTCAAACTTTGCCTAAATAAAAACATATGTAAAACGTAAAGTATTATTTGTGTTAAAGGGTGGGGGGGCACAAAAATTCCAACGGTCATTTTCTGGTTAACCAACTTCTGTCAAAAAGTCAGACAGTCGTAACAGTAGTTATTATCAAACTAAACTGAAACTTGTTTTTTTGTTTTTTTAATTGAGTATTATATAATAATTTTGGTATTAAGTTCAAACTACGTCTAAATAAAAAGTAAACTATTATTTGTGTTAAAGGGGGGTGACAAAATTCCAACGGTCATTTTCTGGTTAACCAACTTCTGTCAGAAAGTCAGAAAGTCGTAACAGTAGTTATTATCAAACTAAACTGAAATTAGTTTTTTTTTTTTAATGGATAATAATTATGGTATTAAGTTCAAACTACGTCTAAATAAAAAATATGTAAAAAACTTATGTGTTAAAGGGGGGAACAAAATTCCAACGGTCATTTTCTGGTTAACCAACTTCTGCCAGAAAGTCAGAAAGTCCGTCGTAACTGTAGTTATTATCAAACTAAACTGAAACTTGTTTTTTTTTTGTTTTTGTTTTTTAATGGATAATAATTATGGTATTAAGTTCAAACTACGTCTAAATAAAAAATATGTAAAAAATTTGTGTTAAAGGGGGGGACAAAATTCCAAGGGTAATTTTCTGGTTAAGCAACTTCTGTCAGACAGTCTTAACAGCAGTTTTTATCAACCTAAACTAAAACTTTTTTGTTTGTTTGTTTTTTTTAATGGCGGACTATATAATAATTTTGGTATTAAGTTCAG
Source organism: Cololabis saira (assembly GCF_033807715.1). Taxonomy (NCBI): domain Eukaryota; kingdom Metazoa; phylum Chordata; class Actinopteri; order Beloniformes; family Belonidae; genus Cololabis; species Cololabis saira. The sequence continues at coordinate 20,537,294 of NC_084605.1, read as the reverse complement.
CTGCGTGTCTTATTCAGGGTGACTTGACAATTAAACTAAGCAGCAGTTAAAGAGCAGAAACGCATCATGGGAGACAGAGTTCTGTTCTGATTCTCACATGAGAGCTAGTTTTTTTTTTTTTTTTTTTTAAATGTTTTCTTTTCATTTTGCTGCAGCTCTCATTGTCACTTTCTGTGATGTACCGGTTAGACAGAGTTTCATACATGCTAGTGTGTCTTCCCTCTCGTCGGTTAATGTCAGACTGGTTCCTGGATGCATATGTGTAACACTCCCTGCTAGTACAAACAAGTTTTATTGCAACACTCTTAAGTGCTGCATTTTTTAGCATTTGTCAAATATTTGTAAGGCCTTTTCATCATTCACAGAGGGGCAACTGTGAATAGAAAACACAAATTGTTCAGATTAACAAAAGCAAGACTGGCTTGTCTCTGTGGGTCTTGAAACCATCTTATTTCTCTGGGCCGTCTGCTTCCATCTAACCCAGGGGTCGGCAACCCAAAATGTTGAAAGAGCCATATTGGACCAAAAGCACAAAAAACAAATATGTCTGGAGCCGCAAAAAATGAAAAGTCTTGTATAAGCCTTAGAATGAAGACAACACATGCTGCATGTTTCTATGTTAGCTATAACTGGGTCCTCGGCTGCAAATGTAGCCGCTAATGTCTTTCCACATGACTCTTTTTGTTACACGAATCTAGGGAAGAGTATTAGGGCCAGGCAGGAGAAAAATAAAATAATATTTTAGAGGAGGAAGATTTTTTTTTCATTATGCACTTCAAGAAAAAAGTCAAAATGTCGAGAAAAAAGTCAAAATGTCGAGAAAAAAGTTGAAATGTCGAGAAAAAAGTTGAAATGTCGAGAAAAAAGTTGAAATGTCAAAATTAATGTTGAAGTACAATCTCGAGAAAAAAGTCAAAACGTTGAGGAAAAAAGTCGAAATGTCAAAATTAATGTTGAAGTACAATCTCGAGAAAAAAGTCAAAACGTTGAGAAAAAAGTCAAAATGTCAAGATTAATGTTGATGTACAATCTCGAGAAAAAAGTTGAAATGTTGAGAAAATTCGAGATTATAAGGGAAAGGAAAAGGGAAGAAAAAAAGGAAAAAAAGAGAAAAAAATAAGAGAGGAAAAAAGGAAAAAAAGGTCATACATTTTTGAAAAAGCTCCAGGAGCCACTAGGTCGGCGCTAAAGAGCCGCGGGTTGCCGACCCCTGATCTAACCCCATCACCACATCCAGAAACCTCCTCCTTGATCTCGACCTCTTTCTCCTGCCATCAGCATCCTTCTGCCAACACGTTGGTTATCCATCCTCTTTGTCCTAAACATCTCAGTGCAACCTTCTTATCTCAAAGTTGACTGAGATCTGTGACTGTTCCTCTGATGTCCTGGTTTTAAATCCTATCCATCCTTGTGACTCCAGCAGTAAATTAATTAACACCACCAGTCCACATAAGAGGTCTGGTCTCACTACAGTCTCTTTAATTTGGTTGGTACTCTGACATAACTCCAGTCTCCTCCACGGCTGAGGCCGAGCATCAACTCCTTTGATCCTCGCGGCTTCTCTTTCATTTCCACACATGTATCCTGTCTGGCTGCGACGACCTTCATCCCTCTTCTCTGCAGCAGGTTGGAGGGGGCAACATTTTTCCTGATAGGGTCATATTATCACAGTTAAAATTAGACATAGGGCCACACAGTGGGCCATTGAATCAAAACACGGGCTCAGTTTACCGCCAGATGTAGGCTCGCTTAGTTTCTCAAACTTGTCCGACAGGTTTTACTTTACTTCTGCTAATTTGTGGATAATTGACTTTTTTTTTTTAATAAAAAGTTTGGATTTATTTTAACTTAATTTTTTATTTTCATTTTCTGAAAGGTTTAATCCAAATAGAGTTCTGCAGTCATGTCAGGGGAATAAGTGACAGATTAAATTACTAATCCAGTATAAAAGCTCTTCACTGTCAACAATGTTTGTGTTGCATAATTCTCATTTGAGGACTATTTTCAAACACGATATGGTACGAGACAATATCGTTTATATCGATTTTAAAAAAAAAAAAAAAAAAAAAAAATGTTTTTAATGATTTTGATATAGCTTATTTTGTGACAAATTGACTTGAATGTTTTATTTGAGATTTGCACAAATGTTTTGTTATTTGCACAACTCAACCTCGGTGGAAAAGTCTGCCTGTTACTGTCTACATTGTATTAATTGCACAGTGTATTTTAATTTAATTGTTATGCAGGAAAGGGATATTTGTTTTATTTTATTCAAGAAGCATTTTTATTCTATATATGCAGGCAGTTTATTTTTATTTCATTTGTTTTATACATTTTGATATTGTGCAGACCTCTGTTAATAAAGGTACCTGTGTGACATTTGGCACGAGGCTTTGTATTAAAACTGACTTTTTTTAAGGGTTTGCCTCAGAAAAAAATGAAGCTAACAGAGATGCTATGCTATAATGCTTTGGGGGAAACCCCAATTAAGGCACAGAAAAAATATCGAGATATATATCGAGTATCGCCATTTAGCTAGAAAATATCGAGATATGACTTTTGGTCCATATCGCCCAGCCCTAATTGCGATGAGACGCTCTCAGGTCACAATTCCACACGCGCGCTCCAGTTAACTCCACCACCTCTGCAGGTTTGCTCCTGCTTCCTTCCTTCTCTCACTTCAGATCACAATGATCGTCAATCGATTCATCACTGCAGTAAACGAGAAGCGACTCCGGGTCGATGATCCAGAAATCATCCACCCAGACAGACGAGGTTGCACCTCCCTGGTGAGGTGTTGTGGGCGCGTACCGCTGGGAGGACACCCTGGTGGGACCGTCTCCCTCACCTGGCCAGGCATCGCCCCTGATGAGCTGGACAAGCTGGCCCGGAGGAGAAGGGGGTCTGGGCTCCCCTACACCTGTATGTCTGGAGTATTTGTGATGGTGAAACAGCCACGATTTAGTGAAGTCGGAGCGGCGGTACCTGCAGGCAGCCAACTTTTCTTTTCAAGGCTTTATTAGCATTAAAGAAACAAATAAATACAAATAAGCTGAGATACAGTTTCATCGGTGGTGTGCAGCAACCAGAAACAACGTCAGAAAAGGGTGCAAAAATATTTATTGCTAATAAACCTGTAGTCAGTTGGTGTATATTTGCTTTATATTTACAATAATAGAGTACAGAGGAATGGGAATGTTAAAGAAAAATCCCAACCATTTAAATAAATACAAAGGGACTGCCACTGAACAAGTCTACAAACATAAACCAACTCCAACGACTCCTATACAGCTGGAACGATGAGTGCAGTGAGAAGAAAAGAACAAAATCAAAATCACTTTTAATATATAATTAAATTATAAATCAGCGAACCTGTCTGTGTGGATCCAGCTGCCACTGGTCCAGGGGGGGGTGAGATCTGACTGAAGCGTTTTCAGAGAGCATCTTTGTTAATTGGCTACTTGGATAGGAGCTTGTTTTCTAACACAGACGAGCAGCTGGTTTACTGAGCGGCGCCCCCGTGTGCGTGCTGTGGGATCTGCAGCGGCGCAGCGGTAGCATGCAGACCGGGCGCCGGACCGGGTCCGCCGATGACCCGGTCTCGTTCGAGCCGTTCGACATCGCGTCCGTGTCGTTGGCCGTCAACAGTCTAGAGAGTTAAAACAGTAGCTTACACAGTCATAGTTTTAGTGTTCGCAGGACAAGATGCTCAGTTTAAAAACGGTATTTACAATAAGATATGCCAGAGAGGAAAAAGAAAACAAAACAAAAATGTCACAGTCAACTGAAGTGCGTGGAATGCAAACTCTAGACATGAAACTCAGACTTCATACCGTGTGTTTTTGTTTTGTTTAATAATAGATGATCCGCGTGTGCTGGCCAGTGTGTAGTGTTACTAAATGAGTCATTACAGAGCTAAAATATAGTGGCTTTACTAAACATGCAGCAAGGCAGGTGAACGTGAGGCGTCACTGTCAGAACTCCTTAGTGTCTTTATTCTCAAACAGGTGGAGCCGCTGCTCCGCCGTCAGCCCTTCCTTCAGACTCTGGAGGGGCCGAGAGAGAGAGAGAGGGAGGGAGGGGAAAAAAGAGGAGGTTAGCGACGACTGTACAGAAACCCAAGGTGCATCTAGAAACATCTGGTACCTTCCAATGACTATAAGCTTCTATAAGTGTGTGTAGTCGTCTTTGGACAGTCGTGTGCAACAAACATGCATCACGATTATTGTTTGCAGATCTCATAAACCCGTCTTTTACCCTCATCAGAACATAGAAAACTGGATTTAATCGGAACTGAACTGATCTGAATAAGGCTGTTGATCCCTGAAGTTAATGGCTTTTATGGAAGTAAAAGAAATGAGAGAGTTGGAGGTGTAGAAGAGGAAGTCCCGCTTGACGTCTCATGATGTCACATTCAGCATCGGCAGGTAGCGCAGGTGAACTCTCTCCGGAGACGGCATGGATGAAAACCTCAGGCCAGCGGTTCCACATCTGGGATCAACTCGTCTCCATTTGGGGTCCATTAGTCAGCTGCTTCAACGTGTAAAACAAATTATAATGCATTCTATTTGTAAGGCACTCTTCATCCAAAAATCTCAGAGTGCCACAGAGCCAGTAGGTCAGTCTTTAAAGAGTCCAGTGTCTGTGCCGCCCTGACAACTTTATGTTGTCATGGCAACTCTTCATAGGAAAAGTAAAAAAAAGAAAAAAAAAAAAGAAATCCCGCGTCTAAACTCGTGTGGGAAAATGTTTTAAAAATGATAGTTTCAACAAAAAAAGGCTCGGCCAGGAAAAGGAAAGCCGCGGTTTGACGAAAGCTGCAGCGCCGTTCCAGAAGTGGTGAAAAAGGTCAAGGACACGGGCAACAAAGAAACAAAGCAAATGAAAAGTAACAAGAATCAACACTGGATGTAGCCTGGTCTGGGACGCCTCCTATTCACAGCCATTTCCACCGGTACAGAACGTACCGAGCCAATCAGCATCATTCCTACTCCACCACACAACATTTGAGTCTTGCGTTGATACCAGTTTGGTCGTCACATGCTTGGTTTCTCTTATTGGCTGATTGTCCATCCAGAAGTTTACCGACAGTTCCTTCTGCACCCGGTTGGTACTACCACCTCCTAGCCGGATCCAGACTCATCTACTGAAGAGGAATATTATTACGTTGTCAGGCCCGGCTAGACTCAAGGCCTTCAGAATCTTCAGAACCTCAATCAATGGAGATTCTGTGGTGGAAATCACTGCATGACCTCAAGAAGACGGCCGTAAATCACTCAGAACACCGTTTTCAACTCTCATGATGCCAAGAAGACGTCAGATGTGAGCACGAACCAGGAAAGGGGGGCGTCTTCTTTGGGCCAAAGCTCATTTGAAACAGACTAACAAAACCTGGAAAACTGTCCTGCGGTTCAGGTGAATATGGCAATATCAGCAGCAGGCACATCTGCAAAGGAAACGGATGCTGAAAGGTGGATAGCGGCTTTAAAGCAGCATCGGCTCCAATCCATGGGTTATTCAGGGAAGACATCTGTCGGTGCTAAAGTGCACGTGTGACCAACCTCAACTTCAAAGTTTGTTATGTTTTATATCTCCCATCATTAATAAAATACAGGTTTATGAGATCTGCAAATCATCACATTCTGTGTTTATTTACATTTCGGACAGTTTCCCAACCTTTTTTTTTAGAATTGGGGTCGTATAAAATCAAAGCTATTTTAATCATCTGGCTGTAAATTCAAAAGTCCCCTGATCCACCTTATTCCAGGTTCCCATGATGCCTCGCGTGAATTTTGTGCGTAACTTCCAATCACCGGATCAGAAGCAGTTTTGAAATCACGGTAAACACAACCGTTTAGGAAATCAACAGCGGCTGCAGGAACAATCTTCTTTTAGTTCTGGGGACGGACGCGGGTTTATTTGTAGTCATGAATCTACCTTTGCCTGGCTCACAACTCTGCAAAGTAATGGCATGGTGGCGGCCGCGCGTATCCGGCCTGCGCTCGCAACCAACGTTACATTCACCTAAACGCTACGGTGCGACGCTGGTGCGTCTACTTTGTGGAGTTATCATCGTCAACCGTATCAGTAAAACCAGGAAAACAAACTCAGAAGCATCGATGTAATGACATTTCACTTTCTCTGCAACAAAACCGGTTCAATCCACTTCATACATATATTAGATTAATGTATTCAGAATCTTTAAGAAACTCAAATCAATAATTATCTTTCCAAGGTGAAATATTAAGATTGTGAAATATTAAGATTAATATTTAGGTAGAGAATGTTTTTTTTTCGTAAATTTTTCAAATTTATATTGTTATTTTTCAAACCTCTTTATTCCTCAAAGCATTTAAATAGAAGATAATTAATAAAAAAAAGAAAGAAAAAGAAAAGCCTCTTCCAAAAGCGCTTCATTGTTTGATACGGGGGGATCTTCTGCCCCTGCGTGGACGCCTCCGGTACTACACGTGCAGTTTACATAGAAATGCAGCTATAAACGTGCACAAAGCAGCCGCTTGTGTGTGTGTGTGTGTGTGTGTGTGTGTGTGTGTGTGTGTGTGTGTGTGTGTGTGTGTGTGTGTGTACGTGAACGCTTGCAACAATATTCCAGGCCTGAAAACAAACAAAACAAAACCGACAGCTGCATCCGTCAGTAAAACACGAGCAGCTGTTCAGCAGCACCACCGAGAATAAGGTGGAGACTTCAGAAGTAAACTTTAAAATTAATTTCTAACAGTAAAGACATATTGAATCTGACAAGAATTAGGGTTGTGGGAAAAGAGCCACAGATTCAAAATCACTAACACTCATCGACACGTCCCACTCCGCTGGACAGCGGAGCGGGACGTGTGCGATGTGCAGTAGCGACCTGGATCTGCAGAGTGTTAGAGCACCCGTGGGTGGGCTGGTCTGGTTTACCTAGAGGAGGAGGCGAGGAGGCCTATGCGTCCTCAGACGCCCTGACTGTCCCAGGGCATGTCTCGACTCACAGACTGAGGACAGAAGCGGAGGGGGAGACAAAAAAAAACAGGGGCGAGCGTTTGTTAGAAGCACTGCGGCGTTTCCTTTCACAACAACATCCCTGCAGATCTGAGGCATCAGTGAGGTGCAGCCGTGAACATGCTGCATGCAACCATGCAGTCCGCCTGTAGAGGGCAGCAGCTCACCGGGGAGTGTGTGTGAGGGTGTGTGAGGGTGTGATAGGATCAGTGTGTCGCTGATGCGGGTCAACGGGAAGTCTTCACCCACCTTTGACCTCATGGTGCGCTCCGAGCGCTTGGCGGCGGCTGCTGCCATCTTGAGGATGTCGGGGTTGCTTTTGGACTTCATGATATCTGTGAGGAGAAATGAGTCAGTTGAATCTAAAAAACAAAAAAACAGAGAGCAATTGCAGTAAGATGGAAACCACCACACATGCTTAACATCTCCCATTGGTATTTGACTTTTCTTCATATTATCTATCTGGAAATATCTATAGCCTGAATCCACAATGCAAAACAACAAAATATTTTATTTTGGCATATGGCAGCAGATCAAATTAAAGCCAAACTTGAAAGATGTATTTACAGGGTTTATACAGCAATCCTTATGTTAAATTTAATACCAATTAAATACCTTTTTCACTACCTTCAGATTTTTTTTAAAAACTGTCACAACATTAAGTGTTAATCACGAACCTTTTAACATTAATACAGATTTTGAACTATAGAACACTATACAGAACAGATTTATAGACTCATTGATGTTGACCAGATGTTTCACATTTATTTCACTTTGTGAATAACAATAAAATAGACTGCTTAAAATGTAAAAATAAAAATAAAATTAATTTAAAAAAAATAATACCTCTGACAGTGAATTTAACACTTTTAATGGCCTTAAATTTGGCAATTTTCATTTATCACTTTTTAATACTTTTTAAAACCCAGCGGAAACCCTGATTTAACATTAATATAGACTACCTTGTTGCAGCTATCCTTGTCCAGTTTTTTATATTATTATGTTTTGCCTTTGTTTTATTTTGTCCTTTTTGTTTGTTTGTTTGTTTTTTATTGTTGTTAGTGAAGTCCCGATCGATCAGCCACCTGAAAAAATCGTTTTATAATTGTATTTAACAACTGTATTTAACAATACAGACAGTTGATGTGTGTTTATTATAAGATATTGCTTTTGGGCAGCGCCGGCGGCTGGAAGAGACGTTTGTGCTGGAGGGAAAGAAGCGTGGCTACAGAAAGATAACACCAGCTAGGCTACGCTCAGATAAACGGAGACAATGTCTGAAAGTTTTAAGAAGAAAGAAAAGCTGTTGGAGAAAAGTGACTGGAGTGTTATGTAAATGATTATCCGTTACTCGTTAATCATCTTCTGGTCCACTTTATTGACTCTCGGTGACAACACAACACAGATGGACTGCTATTTTGTTACGGTCTAAGGGTCCGTCTCTGAACAACCACACTTGGTTCCTACGCTCTGCGTGACATCATTACAACACAGTGACAGAAAACTATAACAGCTGCGATAAATATCTGCTGCTATTCACTTCATGGTTACGGTCAAGGTTAAGCCAAAATGTATTTTAATTTTCTTATAGATTGTGAGTTTGACTGGACGTCATTCAACTTTTGAACCTAGTAGGTAAACTACCTCTTTTGAAGTGAAATATATTTATTTCTGTTGTTGCACTATTCTGCACTTTTTGTTTTAGTTTACAATTTCATGTTTCTCCATTTTGTGTCATCAGTGCTGATAAGCTTTGTTTTGATCCAATGATGCAGTCAGTAAAAAGAAATATATGTCCATGCTGGAGAGAATGGACAATAAAAGAAACCTGGGACAATTAGAGTTTTAGTCCTCTTTTTTTTTTTTTTTTTTTTACTTAATTCATTGCCAAAATGTATCTGATCGGGAAAAATATCGGAATTGTATCGGGAGCCAAAAAAAATTTGGATCGGCAGATACTCAAATTCAAGTGATCGGGAGCTAAAAAAAATCCTGATCGGGACAACCCTAGTTGTTGTATTATCTTTTTTTTCTGTTCTCATTATTAATTATTAATTGTTTTCTTCGAATGCTTAGGTCTGAAGTGTGAGTTTGGAAGGGGGTGAAAATATGTGTATAATGGTAGTTTGACATCATTGTGGATGCCACTGTTTATAATAAAAAAAAAGAAGAAATATAAAAAACATTTGATCACAAAAAAAACAACAAAAAAACAAAAAAAAGTGTTTATGAGTGAGTGTTCTGGTACCGTATCCTCCTCCTCGCTCCACGTCCTCCGGCGACGGCTCACCGAGCGCCTCGTGAGCCAGCTGCAGCTGGTCTCTCAGCCGGCCAAGATCGCGCTCCGCCTTGGCCTTGACGATGCTCAGCTCCGTGTAGATGTCCTTGTACTTATCCGTCGAATACTTCTTGTCCTGGAAACACATTGTTTGGCTCGTCAGACGGAGGGCGAGCGTTTCGCGCAACTGTTTTTAGTTTTCAAATTTCGCGTGTTGCCAAGAGGACGCGTGCTTTCGCAGCAGAAAACTGATAGTGAAGCGACTTACTCTTTGGGCCGCCTGGAGTTCGTCTTTGAGCGAGTTGATCTCCTGCTTCAGGTACTGGACCTCGGACTCCTTCACCCTCAGCATCACCTGGACATCCAGAGAAAAGATGATAAAAATCATGACGCTGTAAGCTGCTTTCAGAGCTGAAACGCTTCCTGAGGGGAAACAGCTGCTGTCAGAAGTTCACCAGCAGAGACTTGTTTTTACGTCTCCAACACAGGATGCAGCTCTTGGGTTAACCCCTTCCAATCCCGGCCAATAAGAGACTATAAAGGTCTAGAATAAATCACTGAACTTATGACACTCACTTTTCCACTAGTACCTACTCAGCCCGACTCGGCTCGCCTCAGTTTGGTTCTTTCCCACTAGGGGTCTAACGCGCCGAGTAGATACTTTTCTGTATCTATTCTGCCGAGGTTCTAAGCGGCTGAGTCGGCTGTATCTGACATCATCACACTACAGGCCACCGATTGGTCGGGGGGTTGGAGTCAGACGTCTGAGTCAGTTGAAGAGCGACTGACGGCTCTTTTGCATTTTATTCGACCAGCGCAAAAGTCTGTTCTGGTCCAACTCTGAGGTGCAGATGTTCATAAACCTGGTGGCTGAGGAGAGAATTAAAAAGGGCGATAAGGAACGACCAGATCTACCAGGAGCTCTGTTTCTTCATAGCTGTTCGCGGCTCCAGCTGACTTTTCAGCAGCGCCGAGACAAACAAAAAAAAAATTAAAAAGCCTTGCTGCTTGAAGCTTCTTTCAGTCTCATTTTTTAACTTGATATTGAACACAAGTCACAGATCCAGCAGCACATTTATCATCTCCTCCAGGTTCTACATCTTTAGTGTTGTTGTCTTCTTTGTTTAGATCAAACAATCAAATACGTCACAGCAGCTTCACTCCAACCTCCTACTTCTGCTCCAGGTGCTGAATTGTTATGGAAAAGAAACCAGGCCGAGTTGAGTCGAGCCGAGCTGAGATGAACAGAGCTGAGTACGTACTAGTGGAAAAGTGCCAATAGGGGACAAAAAAGCACTTTCAGATTAATCGAATGCTGTAACATTTCACCAATATTTTATCTTATACAGTTCTAGTTTCCCAGGTATCGAACTATTTAACTCAAGCCAATAACTGTGTTAGAGCCAATCCAGGCCGACAAGAGACTATAAGGTGCGTTAGAATAAATATCTCAACACAGGGGACAACAAAGAACTTTCAGATTAATCAAACGCTATAACATACTATTTTATCTTGTACAGTTCTGGTTTCTCAGGCATCAAACCATTAAACTTAAGCTAAACTTAAAGTTAAAGCCCCTCTATGCATCAAACTCACTTCTAAGCCCCGGGGAACAGCAAAAGCCCAGGATCAGCCGCTTCACTAAGACAACGAACCTCTACTGGGACAACATGGTGTTGAGACATCCTGGACTCACTGTCCAAGTATCGTCAGTGAATCAAAACAGCAGATCTGTATCGCCCCCATGTGGTCAGAGCTGGTATTGCTACATAAAGTGACTCAAGTCCTGTCAAATACGACGGCTCTGGTGTTGTTTGTACCAGCGGATGTTTTCAGTGAGAGCAGCACGCGCTCTCGTGTGGATCATGTGGTAATCTGTGGGTGTTAAGCCGCTGACCGACTTGGCTGAAGGACACCTCGCTTCAAGAAGCACAAGTCAATCAGAGGGACTCGGATCCTCAGTTAGCAGACCTGAAGGAGCGGGCTTGTTCACTGCAGGTCACCAAACTCATACAGTCTGTTTTAAACCCAGGGGAACAACGTGGAAGGAGCTGGTAGAATCAGTTAACTTTGATTGACATAAGTCAATCAAAGGACAAAAAGGAGTCCAAACCGCTCGTCAGAAACCCTGCGTGTGACATCTGCCCCCTTGTTTAAAAAATTAAATTTATTATCCATCTATGATATTAACATACTCCAATCATGTGCTTTCATTTACAAATGCACTTATCTTGCAAATATGCTTCCAAGTACTTTCAAAGATTTTTTTAAGACCAATTCACAAATTCATAACTATAATACCAGACAATTCGAGGATCTCCATTCTTCATTCAGTCGTACCAATAGCAGTCAGTTCTCCATCAAAGACAGAGGTGCCTCACTCTGGAACTCTCATATACGTATTGCAAAATCTTCACTGTCTATTAGTAGTTTTAAACAGAGATTGAAGACCAGCCTTATTGATCAAGCGTCTAGAAGTGCTTCCACTTAATGTGGACTCACTTCTGCACGTGCACACCGAGAAATTGTCTGTTTATATCCATCTTTTTTGAACGCTGTTTTTTTTTGTTGTTTTTTTGTTTTTTTGTTCTTGCTATTATTTCAATACAATGTATTTTTCCTGGTGAGAACTTTGAATAAGCCCATTTAGGGCTTCCTTTCTCACCTGCACATATTTTCATGCTTTTATGTTCATTTAAACCTTTGTACCGTTTTTTTTATGTTGTGCAAATAAACAAATCAAACAAATCAAACATCACGGGTCGCTCCCGTCCGTCCCTCGGCTCCAGGAACGTACCTCCAGCTCGTACAGCTCTTTTCCCTGTATCGTGATGCTCGTGTCTCCCACTCCGTCCTCGGATGTCATGGAGCGCATCTTGGTGATTTCTGCCGCCAGGCGGTTGTTCAGCTCCTAAACACAAGCAGCGACAGCATTCCTGAGCAACATGTGTGAGCTGTGTGTGTGTGTGTGTATGTGGGAGGGAGGGAGCGTGCACACACCTGGTTGTGCCCGTTGAGCTCCTGGTTCTCCCTCTGGCACTGCCTGAGGGCCTGCCGCTCGGCCTCCAGCGCCTGGGCCAGGTGGGCGTTCTCCAGGCACTTCTGGGAATACTGCTCCGACAACACCTCGATCTCCCGCTGGAAGGAACACAGCTCCTCCCTGAAACACAACACACAAGTCCTGACAGCTCCGTCTGCTCCGGTTTCACCTTCACAGCTTCTCCAGGCCCCGCCCACGTTCTGATTTAGCCTCAATAATCTTTAAAAATATGTCGGTGTCGAGAGTGAAGACATAGTGAGACGCCGCCGTGCGTGTCCCAGCAAGTCCCGACCGAGGTCTGATCAAAGCGAACGAAAGCCTCTCCAAGTCCACGTTCACACTTGCAGACACGTCACCTGATTGTGATTTAGTAAAGACCTGATGTGACGGTTCACATCTGTAACTGTCCTGCATCAGACGTCTCCACGCCCGTCCTTCGTATCAGTAGGAAACGTCACGTCATCACAGCTGTTACCGCTGGATTACAGCCACTGGTTACCGTCAAGTTTCTCCACTGAAGCAGATTTCTTTGTCATGCTGTGCCATCATGCAATGCTGGGCTCAAAATATCTGCTCCCACTAATGCTCTATAGGGGTTGTATATCCAATCTAGGGAGGAATTTTTGCATCTTCGACTTTGGGCAGACGGATACGGCTCATTCCAGTCAGGTGGCGTCGCCTCAACCAGCTCCTCCGGACTCTGGAGGCGGTGGATCTCACATAATGACATGTCAGACTAAAGGTGCTTTCACACCTGTCTCGTTTGGAGCAGTTGTCCCGGAACAGGGAACGTTTCTCCCTAAAGATCGGTTCGTTTGGTATATGTGAACACAGCAATCACACTCGGATGCGGAACAAAACAAGCGAGCCGAGATCTCCTAGGAGAGGTGGTCTCCGCTCGCTTCCATTCCAGACCTGGAGCGGTTCGTTTGTAGTGAGAACATAATCAACACAGAAACCGACACAACTCCATTCATTGTGTTTGTGCTACCGCGGCGCAAGAAAAAGAGTCGGCACAGAGCACGGAAGAGGAAATTCCTTCCGCATTCATTTCTGACCAATGAGAGAACAGCTGGTTTGCGCATGGCATTTGTTAACAGCTTTGAACCGCTACAGACGGTTGCCTTGTGAACACAAACTCCACATATGAAAAACTAAACTACTATCGATTCAGCCCCTGAATCGGAACAAAACAAACTGGCCACAGGTGTGAAGGCACCCTAAGACAGAACCATATAATATTATTGTTTTGATGCTCATAAACCAGACTAAACACAAAGTTTTGACATTTTGCTGAGCTACATTTACTCATCTACCAGATACGTACCAGTTTAAGACGGCAGGTCAGGCGAGTGACTGATTGACTTCTAGTGAGCAGAATCAGAGGATTTTTGACACTTATGAAACCATGACATCTGTCTTATTCTGCTCTCTTTGCAGTCAGTACAGGATGGCCTTAAAACTTTGAATTTAAACACTAACATTAAAGTATTTCTAGTCCAGAGCTTCTGCTCTGATGCTGGCCAGGACAGTTGTGTCTGTCTGAGCTCGTTCAGAGCTCGACATTCAGAGTGCTGTCGCTTGTTGAAGTGAACACCGTGAGGTGGATTTCCTCCAAAAAGGTTGAGCTCTACGTTGTCAGCAGTTTGGTATTTGTGGAAGGAGTGACTCTGCAGTGAACTCACTCGTGCTGTTTGTGGATCTCCTCCATATCTGCATTCTCGGCGTTGTTGCTGGCCTTGCGAGCCTTATCCAGCTCCTTCTCCAGCTCCGTCCGGTGGGCGTTCTTCATTGCTTCAATAGCTGAGATAACAGAAACAAAAAGGCTTCGCAAACAAGTCGTGGACCCGGATTCCGACGGGGTTTCATCACTGAGCTGATGTCTGTGTGTTGGGTGGGTCTGGTGCTCACCAGCGATGGTGGCCGCCGTCTCCTCCGCCAGCAGCCTCTCCTTCTCCTCCTCCAGGTTCTCCAGCTCCCGCTGGTGCTTCCTCTGCAGCTCGTCGATCACCTTCTGGTGGGATTCCTCCATGGCGGCGAAGCCCCGCTCGCAGGTGGCCTGAAACAGAGAGCGGGCAGGGGGCAGCCGTGAGTTTGCAGGTCACCTGGACATCCTGGTCACGTCAGGCGACCAGGGAAACAAGCCCCCGGCCTTTGAGGAAGCCCAGAGAAAAATCATATATTTACACCAAATAGGCGAGTTAAAGCCCGTCAGCCGTGAGCAGGTCAAGAGAGACAAGAGGGTGAAGAGGAAGGACAGGACACACACGACACCAAAGTGAACGAGTGGAGAGGAAGGTGTAGGAGAGAGGAGATGCCACTTCCTGATAGGGATGGGCGGTATGGACAAAAAAATGTATCACGATAATTTCTGGCATTTATCCCGATAAAAATTACGATAAAAAAAATACCAATTCAACTCCACCTTTGTAACTATAAACCTATCTCGCTCTCAGATCCACCATGTTTGTTACACAAAAACGTCATCAACGGGAATTTCTTTCTTTCTTTCTTTCTTTCTTTCTTTCTTTCTTTCTTTCTTTCTTTCTTTCTTTCTTTCTTTCTTTCTTTCTTTCTTTCTTTCTTTCTTTCTTTCTTTCTTTCTTTCTTTCTTTCTTTCTTTCTTTCTTTCTTTCTTTCTTTCTTTCTTTCTTTCTTTCTTTCTTTCTTTCTTTCTTTCTTTCTTTCTTCCCTTCTCTTTCCTGCTCTCTCCTTCCTTCTTCCCTTCTCTTTCCTGCTCTCTCCTTCCTTCTTCCCTTCTCTTTCCTGCTCTCTCCTTCCTTCTTCCCTTCTCTTTCCTGCTCTCTCCTTCCTTCTTCCCTTCTCTTTCCTGCTCTCTCCTTCCTTCTTCCCTTCTCTTTCCTGCTCTCTCCTTCCTTCTTCCCTTCTCTTTCCTGCTCTCTCCTTCCTTCTTCCCTTCTCTTTCCTGCTCTCTCCTTCCTTCTTCCCTTCTCTTTCCTGCTCTCTCCTTCCTTCTTCCCTTCTCTTTCCTGCTCTCTCCTTCCTTCTTCCCTTCTCTTTCCTGCTCTCTCCTTCCTTCTTCCCTTCTCTTTCCTGCTCTCTCCTTCCTTCTTCCCTTCTCTTTCCTGCTCTCTCCTTCCTTCTTCCCTTCTCTTTCCTGCTCTCTCCTTCCTTCTTCCCTTCTCTTTCCTGCTCTCTCCTTCCTTCTTCCCTTCTCTTTCCTGCTCTCTCCTTCCTTCTTCCCTTCTCTTTCCTGCTCTCTCCTTCCTTCTTCCCTTCTCTTTCCTGCTCTCTCCTTCCTTCTTCCCTTCTCTTTCCTGCTCTCTCCTTCCTTCTTCCCTTCTTCTTCCTGCTCTCTCCTTCCTTCTTCCCTTCTTCTTCCTGCTCTCTCCTTCCTTCTTCCTGCTCTCTCCTTCCTTCTTTTTCCTGCTCTCTTCTTTCTTCCCTCCCTCCCTCCCTCCCTCCCTCCCCTCCCTCCCTCCCTTCCTCCCTTCCTCCCTTCCTTCCTTCCTTCCTTCCTTCCTTCCTTCCTTCCTTCCTTCCTTCCTTCCTTCCTTCCTTCCTTCCTTCCTTCCTTCCTTCCTTCCTTCCTTCCTTCCTTCCTTCCTTCCTTCCTTCCTTCGAGATGATAAATTCTTATCGTGGGGAATTTTTTTGACGGTATATCGTCAACGGTAAAATATCGCCCATTCCTACTGCCTGATCACATTCAACCGTCTGCTTGTGTTCAAGCAGCGACTGCCGTCTACGTTTGTAGACACGTCTGCCTGCCGGCCGAACCTCGCTCGATGTAGGCAGGAAAAATACCCGTCCTCCCCACCGACCTAATATAAGGCCCTTATAGAGCCTGTGGCTCTGCTTCTTTTCTGTTCACCCCGACTCATCCGGGTGTTTATGAACCCGGCCTGCATCCTCTCAGTCTGTCTCCACACTCGTCCGTTTTGTCCTATAAACGTTACCCATTACTGCGTCAACTTTGTGTCCACACTTCACCACCATAATGGCGGGAAACCATGCACGACTGAAAACGGGCTGAAGGCTCCAGTGGAAAGTTACACGACGCCCTTAAACTGGCTTCCCTTCGGTGCGTACTAGTCGGTCGTACTATTATTAATAAAGACTTGCAACAGCTGATACTAAAGACAAAGGAAATCCTTCTGTTTCCTCCTCACACCGTTTACCGTCATTAAGGTGCAACTATGCGGCATCTTCTACTAATTATTAAACGATACCGGCTCGGAGAACCCCGGAGGGATGATAGCTGACCCTGAACAACTACATTTGAAGCGAATCTTTGCTGCTCTGTTTTTTTTCCAAATATATAAATATATTTTTTAATGCTGCAAAAGTCACATTCACAAACTGGAATACGTTCTGCACCAAAAAGAAAGGTTTCCACTTCCATTTGGAGACATAAATGTGTTAACGTGGACATAGATTTCTTCCAGGAAGTAGAGGTTTAACAAAAAATTAATAAATCCCGGTCCCCTCCTCGTATTTAAACTGTAAAAACTTACGCCAGGTATCCACCAGGTAAATGTGTCTGAGGTCACGGCGATGGCGAAGACCAATCAGTATCTAAGACGTTTAAAACTCTGATCTTTCACAAAACTAATGCAGTCATTCACCAAAGTTTCCAAACTCGTCATCTATTCATATATTCATTTAGTTTCTTCTGGGAAATAAACACAAACGAACGGTTCATTTCAGCCGTTTTGAGAAACATTTCCTGAACACTGCTTTACCGTAGTGTTGAAGCTAATTAAAAAAAAAAAAAGAAAAAAAAAGGCAAACGAAAACAAGATTTTTGTTCTCAAGAACGATGTAAATGCCAGTTCAAAACATCGATCAGGGTCTCGATGCTGGAGCTCAGAGGGACAGGGAGAAGAGCTGATGTCCCTGATGTGGAAAGAAAATAACTCAAATGCACAAGCTTCACCCAAAAAAATAAAAAATACACCCCCGAAGCCTCAAACGACCCTTTCCCACATCCCCTCTGCTGCGTTTGTCCAAGTTTGATTTTTCATGGGTTTTTGAAACTCGCAGTGCTTCAATTTCTCAAATCAAATTTAGGTTATTGGAATCTCAGTTGTGGTCCGGAAAGCATCCAGACATTTCAGCTGAAAGCTTCAACAGAAGCGCTGCGTGGAACCGCTTCAGCCATCCGCAGCATCATTACCGCCGCTGGGTGAAGGAAAACGAGATAAGATAAAGTTAACTTTCTATCAACTTTTGCCCCGACCTTTCATGAACCAGCCCTCCACTGCAGTGCGGAAATGAACTGAGATTAAAGCCCAATGTCAAAACACGATACAAGAAAGTGAGAAGATGCGGGTAAAGAGATCCTTTAACAGCGGTTTGACAAAGTAATCCAAGTCTGCTTTAAAGCTTTTTTTTCCTCCCCCCACCCCTGTACTTCTCTGGTCAGCGAATGGAGCTGTTGGCTCGAGTCATCTTGCAAGTAAGGGATATTTGAGATACGTCATGACAAGCGAGCTGAATATTACCAGTAGATGCTGAATGACGCTAAAAAAAGCTAGTAAGAAGCACGAAAAGCTTAGATTACTTTGTCAAAGAGTGTAAATCTTGTATTCAAATGTATTTTAGTGAAAGCAGGTCATTAAGTTAGGTTGTTAGTAGGGAAAGCCAAAGGAAAAGAGATCAACACGTACAAATTTAAGTTTTGGAGCCACTCTACGCAGCAATACCCCATCTGTCCACAAGGGGGCATTTTTGATCTGCTGCATTGACAAAACTGAGCTAATGAGATGTTTTAGTCCCAATAGATGTGCTTTTTGTTGCATCTTATGTTATGGCTAAAATTGTATCGTAATATGCTACCCCCATGTGGTCTGAAGTGGTACTGACCCATAGGCTAGCTTCTTTCTAAACGTTCTGATCGGTTCTTTGTGCAAAGTTTTAAAATGCACCAAGTACAAAATGCAAGTAACTGCTAATAATGGGACCCGTCTCATAGGACTATGGGGCTTAAGCTTCTCAAGTCTTTCCTCGGCTCAAAAACCTAAACTTAAAGACCGTTTTGATTAAAATGTCCTCAGTACACAGCTGTGTCGATCACATAAACCTTCAGAGAAGTTAGTCGTCATGCAGCACAGAGGAAAAGTGGATTACGGAGTTAAGTGCGAGAGAAGGGTGAGCGGGGTTAGGAGGGGAGGTAAAGGTAGGGGGAATCTGGGAATGCCACATAGGAAAACAAGGCACCACAGATGGGAGGACGGCAAGGACAAGGAGCGTTTCCACCTTCAGGTTTTCCAGGTCTCTCTCGTATTTCAGCCGCAGAGTGGTTGCGTCACCCTGCTCTTCCCGCCGCCTCGTCTCTTCGGTCATGACTGACACCTGGGTCAGTAGCTCCTGAATGCGCTGCCTCAGGGTTGGTGAGGAAGGCGGCGTCGGCTCGTCTGTTCCCGCCTTGCTGGGGTTCGTCGGATTCATCAAGTTTCTCAACTCTTCCATTTCACGGTCAAACCTCTCCGCGAGGTCCCGTCTCTCCATCTCATGCTGCTTCTTCAGGCTCTCCATGGAGTCTCTCAGTGTCTCAACCTCTTTCGTGTTTTCTTCTGAGCGAAGACGAAGCGCCTCGTCGGCTTTTGCGATCCGCTCCTTTAACTCTTCTGCTTCCTGTTCGTAGCGGGCTTTGACATCTTGCAGCTCTTGGCTGTGGCTGGCCGCAGCGTCGTGAAGCTCCGCGGTTTCATCCGCCGAGTCTACAGGTTCTGCTCCAGTCTGGGTCGAGCCCGTCTCCAACGAGACCCCAGACGCCTTGGACTGGATGTCACTGGAGACATCTCTCAGGTCAGGGTTCGGATGAACCATCTGCACTAGGGTGTGATTTTGCTTTAGCTCTTTTTCGTGCTGGACCTTCAGTCTAACGACCACATAGGACGCGTATGCTTCTTTGAGAGATTCACTCAGATGTTCTGAAGACTGCTTCTGCTCGTCCCCGAGACGAAAGCTCGATCGCGCCAGAGGCAGGAGCCCGTCATCGGTGCCCTGCTTCAGCCTGGACACGACGTCCTTCAGATCACGCGACTTGGCCTCCAGGCTCTCAATCAACCGTTTTAAGATCAGAGCGTTTGCTTCGTCATCGAGCCAGCCGTACATCGATGCAAAGTCCTCCGCCGTCACCTCTCCCTCAGCGTCTGCCTGGGAACAACCCCGTCTGTTCAGGAGCAGCAGGCTCCTCTGCAGCTCCATCTGCTGCACCAGTGCCGGTTCACAGATCTGTCCGTTCTCATCCGATTCAGCGATGCTCGCCAGCTGGCTCCAGAACTCCCACTCCAGCACCGACCTCACGTCTCTGCCGCTCACCCAAGGCGGCTCTACTTGTGAAAAACTAAATAAAGTGCTTCTTAAATTACCAAGCATCTTCCCTACATTGACATCTACTTTTCCTAACATCTCTACGACCTGATCTATCGCCCCTGACCTCATCTCCAGCTGATCAACTACTTGCGTTAAAAGTCCTTTATCGTCAACCTGCTTCTCTCCTGCACCAACATCCGGTTCGTCTCCACCGGTCGTCGTCTCTAACCTCTCTTGCAGCATCCTCACTTCACTTTCTGCCTCTGCTACCTTCTCCCTGCTGACTTTCTCCATTTCCTGATTCAGTGCGTCTAGTTCGGCATTCCTAGCTTCTAGCTGCGCGCGGCATTGCTCCGCCGACTGAAGGCGCGCTTCGGTCTCCAGGATCTTTGCTGTCGAGGCCTCGAGTAGCTCTCTGAGCTGCTCCTTCTCTGGGTGAAACTCGTCTTCCTCGTCGTCCGTCTGGAAGCCCAGACCTACCAGCGTGGCCTCTTTCAGCTGGAGCTTCTTCTCCGTGTCTTTGAGGGTGTTGCCGAGCTCCTCCAAGGTAACCAGCGCTTCGTGGAGCCTCATCGACTTCTCATTCAGCTCTCTTTCGTAATACTCCCGGTCTATGGCATTGGCCTGGTTTTCGGCCAGTTCGGCCTTCAGTCTTTTCATCTCCTCCATGAGGTTGTGCTGTTTGCCGGCCTGCTGGCCGATGAGCTCGTCCTTCAGTCTGTCTATCTCTCTGTCGGCCTCCGTCAGCTGGTTAACTATCTCCTGGCATCGCTGTTTCAACGCGCTGTTTTCTCCTGATAAAAGTTCCACCTTCTGAGACAGCAAACCAATCGTGGCGTCACTCATCTCGGAGTGGTTTCCGATCTTGGACAGGGGGCCGTAAGGGCTCTTCAGGCTTTCATAACTCTGCCTCCGAAATTTCCCCATGATATCTTCTATGGTCAGAAGACGGGCCTCGTACTCTCGTATGCTCTCTCCTGCTCTGGACAAGCTCCTTTTTATCATCTCGTTTTCTATCTCCTGCTGGCACTTCCAGGCCTCCAGGAGCTTCTGAAGCTCGTGTTTTCCTGCGCTCTCTTGGTGAAAGCTGTGGTACTTGAGCACTTTTCCCAGCTCTCTCAGCGTCAGAGGTCTGCCACTTATCTGGTCTTCCAGCTGCTGAATGGCCTCCGAGCTGTCCTGAAGCAGGAAGCCCACCGTTTTTTGCACATGTTCAGGGGGAGGGCCCTCCGGGGGTTCAGAAAGGTTAGGGTCCTTCATGGAGAGGTGAGAAAGAGAGAGGCCAAGCTGTGCCTGCATATTGCGCTTTTTCAGCTCTTGCAGCTTCAGGAGCTCTTTGGTCTCCTGGTACTTCTTTGTTAAACTCTGTGCTTGAGAACTAACCAGTTCGGGCCTCTTCGTCTGGGGCGTCACATCCGCCTCCAGACCCAAAGGGAGCTCCAGCTTGGAAAAGGGGACCAGACAGTTCGTTAACACACAGCAGGGGAGACACAAAGCTTGCTAATAATTCTCAGCGTTAACTACCAATCACTTCCCGTTATTTTTTATATACATATTAAAAAAAAAAAAAAAAGGGACATTACCATTAGCATTACCATATAAAAATCCCAAATAAAATGATATTCAAAAACTAATAATTAAAAAAAAGGAAAAAAATTAAACTTTTCAAGTTAATTGTGTAGATTGAAAGCGTAAGACAGAGATTAAATGTCTGGGTTAGTTAATCACAACAAAGCATGCACATTAAATGGTTAAATGTTACTTCATGTTGCAAGTTATGCAATATTAGTTTCAGCTCAAGGATGGAGGGCATACCAGGTCCTGTTAACAAGTTTCTGCTCCAACCTTCATTTTTACGCCGATGCAATTCTTCTGAGAGGAGATAAGTTGGATAATACAACTTGCTAAATCTAATTATTCAAACTTGTTACCCAATTTTCTCCTAAATGAATTGGGTCAAACAAAAAGGAAACACCATGAAATAATGGCAGCGGTGCTTCAACCTTAAAATCCTCTAACCGAAGTAATGCACCGTCACGCTGGCAAATCCAACATACAAGCAAAGAAAAGCATCCAACATCGTACAGTTATGCAAATGTAACATTTGTGGACAGAAGATGGTTCGTCTACGTAGAAATTAGAGGATGAGAATCAGGCGACCATGCAAATAATTAGAAAAACAGGTCAAGGGGTTAATATTCCTCCATGTCGAACATTCGAGCTATTATGCCGGTGACGACAAAGGAAAATATCATTCTAATGTTACTAAAAGGATATAAAATGTCATTTAAATCAGCAAGGAAAGATAAACAACTGTGTAAACTTGTATTAGGGATACTTAATTCCCATTAAATTATGGTGTAGATGAAGTTTCTACGGACAAAACTGGGTCATTCTAAGCTTTATAAGTGTACAAAAATTATATAAAACAAGGTCTTTACAGACATCATGGAAGTAGGAAAAACTTTTCTCCCTCTTCTTTTCCATTCAGCATTCAACAATCCATTCAAAAATCTTTTTTGTGCACATTAATGAAGTTGAAATTACTTGTCTGTGGAGATCCCATCCTATATTTTTGACTCTTAAGAGACTTTAAATTATCTTAGAAACCCAGACGCACCGCTAGAAAATTTAAATCTGCTTCGCAGGTACGTCTCATTAACTATGCCCAAAAAGTCATGGGGAGCCAATCAAATCAGTGTGTCATTGTTGAGAATCTGTGGGCGGAGTTAACACGGTGATGTTATCTGGCCGTAAACAGTGTAGACGCTGCAGCATCTGCGTCTCAAAGCAGTTTGATGAGCATGGCGCTGCCCCTTTGGATGGGGGTGGGGGGGGGGGGGGGGGGGGGGGCTCTACGGGTCGTTTTAGACTTTACATCTTTCTAGGTGTAGGTCTGTTCTGTCCGGCTAACTTACAATAGCAACTTATTTGGACAAAAGGCCAATCGCCCAAAGTACTAACTTTAACTGCCATTTTGCTACAAAACGGACTTACTCAAACACGCTCAAATTTGCGTCATTTTGGCCCCAAGTGAAAGTTTACACCCCATAAGATCGAGAGTTAATTAAAACTGCAAAAAAAGTTCCTTTACATATGGATGTAATGAGAACTGAAAATGAACATAAACACAAAAAGAGAAACGAGTGGATATTTTTCTTCTTCTGTTTCTAGCTGTACGGGACTGCAGGTGTGAGGTCATCAAGACCCAAGTATTTCTACACTTTTCACGTTTCACTTCCTATTTTATAGTACGTTTTCCAAAAGTTAATAGTTTGATTTAAACTGCATTTGTTGTTTTACTCTCAATACGCCTCGCATCTTTTTGAAATGCCTCCCCGGGGTTCGATCCTGAGCTTACTTTTCCTCGTGTGCGGTCGGGGGTCTTTTCCATTACATGCTGTGGCTCCACTCAATTGCAGAGATGTTTTTGGTTTTGGTATCAAGTCAGCCGAAGCTCCACAGAAGCTGAGCTGATGCCGAGCAGCTCGGCTGCTGGAAACCAAGCAGACCGCAGACTGACCCAACATCCTGCTCTCCACACGGCTGGAGCAAACCAGTCAAATGATAAACATGCATGTGAACTGACAGACTGATAAAACGTCAAGTGATTTAAAGAGATTTAATTGAAACAGTAGCGAAACGATAAAAACTGGCCATTTTCAGTGAGATTTATGGTTCTGTGTAGCAACTTATGAACCATGTACGGGACTAAACATTTCACCGCAGTTCGGGTCACGCCTACAAGAGCTATTCTGTGGTGCGCACCTTGGTTGGTTTACACACATAAATAAGTCGTTTGGACGCCACGAGCCTCCGATCTTGTGCGTGTGATACAACATCCATCTTTGTAATCTTTGGCTTAAGCTTGGGAGCCTACGAAGTGATATTTGGGCCTGTCCTAGTGTTCATGAACCAATAGTGCAGGTGTCGTTTCACAAAGAGGTTCAACAAAAACAAAACAAGAAACTAACTCGGAGTCAACAAACTGAGTTAAGAGAAACTGAGTTTTTTGTTTTCAGCAAAAAGTGTTCAAACTTCGATGGCGCTCCGCTACCAGGATTTACCATGGTAACACATAGTAAACAGAACTAATCTCCTAAACCTTAAAAGGGAAATTCTTTTTACTCTCTTTACACTTTACTTTAGAGCAGGATACTAATTATGGGGGGGCTTCGGTTTTTGACTTGGGCCA
Source organism: Cololabis saira (assembly GCF_033807715.1). Taxonomy (NCBI): domain Eukaryota; kingdom Metazoa; phylum Chordata; class Actinopteri; order Beloniformes; family Belonidae; genus Cololabis; species Cololabis saira. The sequence continues at coordinate 20,513,495 of NC_084605.1, read as the reverse complement.
CCTTTTCTCACACATTCACTTTCTAACGTAATAAAATGTGTCCAGCCTCCACATCGTTGATAAAACTAGCCGTGGCAAATAACAGCTTCTAAAATGAATAACCCCAGGTATTTGTGTGAAATATGAACATTCGCCGTATTTGTGAAGTCACGGCTGATCTGATCTGACAGCGTTAAAGTCTATTGGGATCGTCGATATATTGTCCAGACAGCAACATGTTCAGACGTCTCTGAAATGTGTGAAAGAGACAGAAGGTAACTCAGGGTATGTGGAGTCAGTTACCACGGCAACAGACTGAGTACGAGTTACTTCCGTTCCTGAAACCGGCTCAAGTGAACCCTTTAGGCATTAGAGTGAAATAATCCTCTGGGTGTCACATCAGCAACCACAATGCAACTGTTTTGGTCTGAAGTGAGTATGGTAATGAAATAACCGGCAGAGACGTGATGCAGAGAGAGCAGATCAACTAGTAGGAGTCAATGTAGTAACAGGGTTTCACTGATTTCCACATGCAACGAACTCATGCAACATAACCGGAGATGTTTTGTTTTGGGTTTTTCCTTCAATGTCAGTTTGTTTCAGGTTTCATTACAATAACATATAACATGCAAAGAAAAGAATGTTACAAAATGAGATGGAAATTACTGGCCAGCTGAGAATGTTTCCTCTGAAGTCCCCCAGTGTGGTTAAGAGAACAAAAAAAAAAGAGAAAAGGCACCACGGTGTGACGTGGCGGTGCACATGTGACAGCGGGAACTCACCGGAGAGATGTAACCCGTCCGGAAGTCCTGCTCTCTCTCCAGAGCCGATCTCAGCTGGAGCTCCAGCTCCTGCTTGTGCTTGTTTGAGTCGAGCAGCTGCTGGTGGCAGCTCTCCAGCTGAGCCTTCAGGTCCTCTATCTGCAGGCGGAGAGCGGGCTTCAAAACCGTTTCATGTTTCCATGATTTACACACGCAAATCTAATCTATTCATTTACAGATAAACTGATGTCAAAAAGTAAGCAATAACTTCCCAATCCCAGGATCAATAAAGTTATCTTTATCTTTATTAGCTGCAGCCCTGCACTGGGAAGAAAAGTAGAACAATTTATGTTTAAATGATGTCATCTTCAATGCCAATAATAATAAAAACTAATAGCAACAATAAAGTCTCACTTATAAACATTTTAATCACTAATAATATCTTGTTGACTTTCAAATTTGATTACAACATGCAATCGACGAGGTTTGCTTTCAAAGAACTTTTGTAAAGTCACAACATTTCTTACTGGCGATACCAAAGCCCGGTCCACAAAATACATAGAAATTTAACTTGAAAAAATATACTCAGGTCTGCATTTGTTGCCCAATTTGAAATATTTCTAAACAACAGATATTTCTGAAATGCGGAGGAGCCGCTGCAAGTTGCTTCATCTTTACGTCAACCAATGTTTTTACAAGTTAAGAACTACAAATGAACTCTTTTGTTTGTTTGTCACATTTCCAACCCTCCTCCTCTGTTCTGACTATACACCAGTGCAGCACCATTTCATATTTACTGTAATTATTACGGGTGGGCAAAAATATCGATATGGCAATATATCGCGATACCTTTCCAGCCGATTCAATATCGATATTCAAAATTTGAATATCGATTTTTTTTTTTTTTTTTTTTTTTAAATCCCCGATTTTTTTCCCATTATATCACCCAGTGCTCCTACCTAAGTGACAGTCCTGGGCATTGCCACTCTCTACCAACCCGGGGAGGGCCCTGCACTGAGCTCAGGTTTTATTTCATTTTATAATTTATTTTTTATATAACACAATTTCCTGTCCTTGAAAAATGAAAAATAATGGACAGAGGTTTATTTATTTATGGATTTATATCTATACTGACTGATCACTGTGCCTGTCCTTGGTTTTAGTACCCATCTTTCTTGTGTTTATTATCATTTGCCACATAATTAAAGCAACCTCATACTAAATTTAATGTTAATTTTATATGATGTAAATAATATGAAAAACATATAAACATATGTTGTTACTTTAGCTTGTATAGTTATAATAAAACATTGTTTTGACTCAGTTTGTCCCATGAATTGTCACTATAATCTGATGAACGTGCAACTCGGATTTTAAGATCCATCACTATCATCTGATGTACATATATACAACTTGGATTTTAAGATGTGTAATGCATTTTTAAATTTTTCGGTGAACTATGTAGAATATAATAATCGGGATATCGCATAATCGGGATATCGCAATGTGTATCGTATCGTGGCTCAAGTATCGTGATGCGTATCGTATCGTGAGGTCCTTCCCAATACCCACCCCTAGTAATTATTACAATTACATATAAAGAATAATTATTCATATGCTGAACTGCAGCTGAGAGCGCTTCGGTACGTGGGAGGAGCCCACAGCAACACCAGCTGCTCACTGAGAAGAGCGAGAGCTTTCAAGTTAGTCTACTAAAGTCTTCAATAACACCTGAAAAGGTTCAGTAGATTTGTTGCTAGTTGCTTTTGTGAAAAACACTTGCTAGACGGGTCTGAAAACCCACTCAGTTGGCAACACTGACTTTAGCTCACTGGCTACAACTGCTACTCTAGATTGAAGCGACGCCCACTCCCCACCTGGCATAAACTGCAATTGTTAACAAAGAAACTTATTCATAGACAAAAAACAATGTATATAATTATTAATTAAATAATGTAATTTAGTGGAAGAAAAAATAAGAAAAAAAATCTCCTCACTTCCCCCCAACCCCGATAATTCAGAAATCATGTGACTGGTCCTGATTTCTGGTCACGTGATCGGATCATCTCTATTTAAATTCAACTTGCATCCATTTTCCAAAATTAATTTACCGATTAGCTTGCAAACTCTTCTTTAGCACATCCCAAAGATTCCTAACGAGGTTGAGGTTTATACTCTGAATTCCTAGCATTGCCATTTAGGAATATGTTCATGTTTCATTAGAAAAGAAAACAAACAAATAAATAAATACAAGTAAAAAAAAAAAAAAAAATAAAAATAAAAAATAAAAATCTATTGACCTCAATTTTCTCAACACACAACATTACTGAACCTGAACTAACCGTCTCGTTTAACCCCATATCACAGCACGACCCCCACAGACCTGCACGGTGGGAACTGATGCATGATGGGAGCATCATTCATCCAACACTAAGTAAATCTGGACTCGTGACACCACATGACCTTTATCCATTACTCCAAAGTCCAGTCTTGATGTTCACTAGCAAACTGCAGCTGTTTTGGGGTTTGGGATGAGGTGCTGCCTCACGAGAAGGAGTTTAAGCTTCTCTGGATTTTGTTCACGAGTGGGGGATGATTGACAGGGGGATCGGTGCGGCGTCTGCAGGACTGTACCGGTCTTTTGTGGTGAGGAGTTGAGCCAGAAGTCAACGGTCTCGGTTTACTGGACAATCTACGTTCCTACCCTCAGCCATGGTCGCAAACCGTCGACAGAAACTTAAAGAATGACACGCAGCTGAAATGAGTTTCCCCCAGAGGACGGCTGAACTTCCCCTGAGAGATAACGCGAGAGGTTCTGCTGCTCAGAAGGGACTCGGAGAACAGATGCTGCTCCTAGCAGACCCAGCAGAGATGGTTCAGGTCCAGAAGTAGAAGACACATGTGGTAAGTGCCGTGGCTCTCCCTGTCACCTTAGCCATAGGTTTTTTCTTTGCCCTGAGCTGAATTGTTTTTGGACTGGCTATTTTTCCATTATGTCCACTGTTCTTCAAGTAAATCTGCAGCCTTGCCCGTTGATTGCTATTTTTGTTATTCCTGACGCCTCACTTGCACTAAATTCTTTACAAAAGGATATTTTATCTTATACATCCTTACTAGCGAGACGTTATTTACTGTTGCATTGGAAATCTGCTAAACATCCTTCCATTTACCGTTGGCATAAAGACACCAGGTTTTTCTTAAAACTGGAGAAAGTTAAGTATACATTGAGAGGATGTACGGAGAAGTTTTTTCACAAATGGCAACCCTTTATTTCTTATTTTACACATTTAGAGCTACTGCCCAATTGAGTGTGTGTCTGTTCTTGTTGTACTTTGGGATGCATGAGTACCCAGTATTATTTGTTGTCATGATGAGCCGTGGGAGGGGTAGGAGGGTAGTTTGTTCGTTAATTGTTCATTTTTCACAATTTAACTGTATTATTTCCTATTCTATTTGCTTTTTATTTGAAGTTTTCATGTATGTATATTTATGTTTATCTTTAGTATACTATATGTACATATGCATATACCGGTATGTATATGTTTAACAGGAAAAATGTAAATTGTAATTCAGCGACTAGAATTGACTTATGTTCTTTTTTTAAAAAAACGTCATTAAAAAAAAAAAAAAAAAAAAAAAAAGAAGATGGTTCAGGCATCTGGTTAGGATGCTCCTGTCTCTGTGGACTGATCTAAATGGGAGGAGGCCATGGATATACACCCAGGACAGAGGTTTGGGAGGAATGAGTGGAGAAAGGGCTGCCCCCTGCCACCTGAAATGCTGGTTCACGTCCCTATTACCAGGAGGAAATGATGAGCTAGACCAGGGGTCGGCAACCCAAAATGTTGAAAGAGCCATATTGTACCAAAAACACAAAAAACTAATATGTCTGGAGCCGCAAAAAATGAAAGGTCTTGTATCAGCCTTAGAATGAAAACAAATGGTGAAAGGAGAAATGTCGAAAAAAAGTCAAAATGTGGAGAAAAAAGTCAAAATTTAGAGAAAAAAGTCAAAATGTTGAGAAAAAAGTGGAAATGTTGAGAAAAAAGTGGAAATGTTGAGAAAAAGGTGGAAATGTTGAGAAAAAAGTCAAAATGTCGAGATTAAAAAAGGAAAAAGGAAGAAAAAAAAGTGGAAAAAAGGAAAGAAAGAAAAAAAACAAGAAAGAAAAAAAAGGAAAAAAAGAGAAAAAAGAGAAAATAAAGACAAAGAAAGAGAAAAAAAAGAAAAAAAGAAAAAAGGGAAAAAAAGAAGAAAAGAAAAAAAAGGAAAAAAAGAGAAAAAAGAGAAAAAAAGAGAAAATAAAGACAAAGAAAGAGAAAAAAAAGAAAAAAGAAAAAAGGGAAAAAAAGGAAAAAAAGAAAAAGCAAAAAAAACAAGAAAAAAAGGAAAAAAAGATTAAAAAAAGAGAAAAGAAAGAGAAAGAAAGAGAAAAAGGGAAGAAAAAAAAAGAAGCAAAAAAGAAGAAAAAGGGGAAAAAAAGGAAAAAAAAAGGTGAAACATTTTTGAAAAAGCTCCAGGAGCCACTAGGGCGGCGCTAAAGAGCCCCGCATTCGGCTCTAGAGCCGCGGGTTGCTGACCCCTGAGCTAGACAGTTCCCAACCCATTTTTTAGTAGTTTTACCAATAATCTTAGTTGTCAATGATCTGGCCGTGTGACACATATTCATCTCTCTAGCACTTTTCAGCAGGTGTGTATCAGGAAGAGGAACGTACCCCCTGCTTGTAGCTCTCCAGCAGTTGCTCCAGCTCCGCGGTCTCCCTGGACGGCCCCGTGGGGGGCAGCGGCACCCTCCTCTCCTCCCGGATGGGCGTCGTCTCCACCTGTCGCCAGTGTTCCTCAATCACCTCCTCCACCCTCTGCTGCTTCTCAGAGGAGGTGGGAGACAGCGAGTCCGCGTTCACGACTCCCTCTCCGCCCTCACAGTCCGTCCTGCCGTCCGTGACGGCGGTCTGGTCCGAGCCCGTGACCGAGCCGTACCTCTTCCTCCTCTCCTCCCGCCTGCGGCTGCGCTCCAGCTCGCCCACGTCGGCCTGCAGGCCCTCGGCCTCCTGCGCCCGCTGCTGGGCCAGCGCCTGGGCGATGGGCCGGAACTCGGCCCAGTCGAAGGTCTTGGAGCGCCCTTCCCGCCGCCGCTCGCGCGCTCGGCTCTTTATGACGCCGGGCGCCGGATCTCTGTCCAAAGACGAGGCGTCGGAGGAGTCCTGAGTTACGTCGGGCCTGACCAGACCCTCCAGAGGGGAGAAGGAGCCGTGGTCCTCGGTGGAGCTGAAGGCGGCGAAGCAGAAGGTAAAAGGTGAATTAAACCTCTTTTCCTGTAAACAAAAACCATCAAGAACCCAGCAACCTCTGCAGCTCTTGTTCAGTCAAACTTTTTTCCATCTCTTCCATATTATTAAATCATATTCACCATGAAGAGACGGATGAATGAGACCGAAAAAAGTAGAAAATAAAAAATGTCCACATGTTCTTAAATCAAACGACCGGTGACGAATCGAGGCTGCAGACGGAGCGCTCTGCGTCTGCATATCTGGTCTCTTACTCTTTAACTTCTTAACATCAACTATGCCGTTTAAAGGCTTTTTTCATGATGTGCCATTTTCACCTAACAGGTGGTAGAAATAGCAGTTTTGGGATATTCTGTGCTCACAGTGAAATACTGAAGATTTGCTTTATGATGAGGAAAAAACATGGATTTCTCAGTCTGATGCGTTTATTGTGGACTGGTGAGAGACTTAAAGAGCTGGAATGGAAACTAAACGTATATAAAAAGCATCGGCAGGTGTTTATTCATGAACCTACAGAATTTCAGGATTAAGTCTCAGCAACTTTTCCCCCCCCCCTCTGGTCATCCCGCTGCTGCTTCCACATGACTGTTGTGTGCTGCTGATGCCCCCCCCCCCCCTCTGGTCATCCCGCTGCTGCTTCCACATGACTGTTGTGTGCTGCTGACGCCCCCCCCCCCCCCACCTCTGGTCATCCCGCTGCTGCTTCCACCTGCCTGCTGTGTGCTGTCGACGTCCCTGACTCCCCCAGTCTGGCCTTCGGCAGGAGGGTCCCCCCTTATGAGCCTGGTCCTGCTCAAGGTTTCTTCCCTCCTAAAGGGGAGTTTTTCCTTGCCACTGTTTGGCTTAAGGCTTTTCTCCCACTAAGGGAGTTTTTACCTGCCATTGTTTATATAATAATTGCTCGGGGGTTTATGTTTATGTTTATGTTTATGTTTATGTTCATGTTCTGGATCTCTGGAAAGCGTCTAGAGACAACATCTGTTGTATTAGACGCTATATAAATAAAATTGAATTGAATTGAATTGAAAACTTTTACGTCACGACTGAACCACGTCGCTGTGATTTACACACATGCACATTCACACCATCCACGTGCTCTGAGGTTCATTTCAAACTATAAATCATGATGTCATCGTTGTCTACCACACGCTTGTGTTGGCCGCTCTGCCGTGTCCACGCGTCGGCCGAAGCGTCGCCATGTGTCCGTTTATAAATCTGTTTTAGTTCTGCTGCTGCTGCTGCCGTATCTCCAAACCTTCATCAGGCAGGAACGCCTGGCTTCAGGATCAACTATTAATCACACCTGGGAAAAGCGCTTTCAGAGCCGCTGCTCCCAGAACCGCCAGCAGAAAGACCAGAAACAGAAACTGGTTCTGTTAGATGCCTTTAAAAGGAAACTGAATGATGTGGAAGTAAATCAGGCTGGAGATGTTTTGTCTGATTCTTTTACGTCTCTCACTGACCTTCATTTATGCTTTGTTATCTTCATCTTTTATTGATGGTTAATGATCCCTTTATATCATTTATTGACTGGCTGATAGACTGCAACTTACCATCTCATGGTTTTCAGTAAGTTGCATGATTACTTGTTTGAATGTAGGTTTGAAACTCTGTAATTGTGTTAAACGTGCAGCTGATGTTGCAGCCGGGACACCCTCGTAAAACATTTCTTAGATCTCTGCCTCTCTCTTAAGAGGTCTTTCACGCTTGCATTAAAGGTAGTAAAAAAAAAAACTAAAATGTGAGAATATAAAAACAAATAAAAGATCTAAATTTGGTGTACATCTTTAGTTGCTTAGCAACGGCTATCAGGAACACACACATCCTCCGCACAGACTGTGGTTCAAACATGTACGACTGAACTACTCTGGTATCGAAGCCCGAAGCCTCGTTTCCGTCTGAGAAAGTTGTGATTGAAGGAGAGAGAAATGTGTCTCTCCCACTCCAGTTTCCTCCGCCGAGGAGTTGGGCGAGCAGAGAACTGGCTCGTAATCATTTAAAGCATCAGACTCAGAAATCCCTCACGGTCCTAAACAGAAAAACATAATTTTGTGGTGTTGTGATCAACACATGTCACAGTCTCCTCATAACCACAACTGTGTTACTTCTGTGGAAAGAGGAATAATGTCTAACCTGTCAGCGGTGCTGACATTGGCCTGTGACCCGTTAGGACTAAAACTCGCCTCATTCTGATCATCAGCTGATCAACCAGTGAACCTGTAACTCTGTACCGGGGTAGACGTCAATCATCCAGGTGACGGTAACCCAACAGCTGAGTGGAAGCTAACTGGACTTCTTTTTCTCAGTTCCTCAAAAACGTTTAACCTTTTAAAATCAAATGGTTTCTGAAGCTGAAGATTCATGAAGTCCAAATGTTTTATCACTTTAAAATGCAATTATAACGTATAAAGTTGTTTTACACCGCTGGTTGTGTTTCCCAGTTTGGTATTATCAGAAACCAGACTTTTTAGGTTTCATAACAATCTGTCATTTGTTCATGAGCTTGATGAGACTGAAGTGCGTCTAGAAAGTCGACCTCTAACCATTTTTAAACGTAGACTAAAAACTAATCTCTTTGGTCTGGCTTTTATGTAGCATCACATTTTATAGTTTTATTCTGTTTAACATTTTTTAAAGGTATCTGTTTTATTTATTTATCTATCTCTTATAATGTTTTTATTATTTTTTTATTGTTGTGGACTGATTATTTTTTAGCCTTAATCCTTGAACTTTTATCTTTTTTTAAATGTTATTTATTCTATATTGTATGTCAGGGTGCATTGGTCTCCCAGTTTTTATTTTTTGGACTCCCAGTTTTTATTTATTTGTTTATTATGCTTATTTTTCAATCAAAATGTCAAAGCACCTTGTATTTCATGTACCCGGATGAAAGGTGCTATATAAATAAAATTTGATTGATTGATTGAACCTCAGTCGGGGTGTAAAGAGTTAATAAACCTAAGAAAAATAAAAACCTGAAGCATCACAACAAATCCATCAGAACCGCAGGTCACCTGTGGGCCGCGCTGCTTCAGGATAACAAAGGAAGACGTGTGCGAGTGCATTGATTGAACTTGAGCTGACCTGGCCACGTCGGGGGCGGTGGAGGGTCTCACGTTCTTCATGACCGCCTGGATCCAGTTCCTGCGTATCCCCGCCGTCATGGCGGACAGCGTGTGAACTCCCTCCAGGGTCTAAACGTGCAAAACCGCCATGAAGTATATCGTTAATGACCAGAAAAGCAACGTGTTGTTTAACTTGGGTCTAAGTGACACCCCAACCCCGAATGTAGAACTATCCACCATCTGGGTTTCACGCCCCCCAAATGGTTCTTTTCCATCTTATAAGAAGCCCACGTAGGCAGTGGGGGTCGTTTTCAGAGAGAAATCTTTCTACCAGAACTCAAAGGTTTAATGCACAAAACCTTTTACTTCAGTATTAAATTCCAGGACGCGTCAAACTTTTTCCTTTGGGCATTAAGACTAAAAACAGACAAACCCTCTTACATGAATCTGAAAACCGTAGTTGCGCTGAGCCTGGTACTCGGTGACGTTGTAGCAGGTGGACAGGTCGATCTCGCCGTCCAAGTCGGCCGCCTGCAGGAAGGAGGACATGAAACACAAAAGACAACATCAGTCACAAAGAGGCTTTCAAGAGAGCAGCGTCGGCCTGAAGCGAATGAGCTCACCTCCTCCGCAATAGAGTCCTTGTAGTATCTCAGACTGTGGTCCGTCAGCACGAACCAGTACTTCTTCCACTACAGCAGGGACAGAGCAGAAGGTTGAAGACGTGAAGCAGGGGTCACCTAACGCACGCCCCACTTAAACCTGGCGGTTTAAGTTTGATTCCCCGTACGTGAGCTTATGATGCCTTTTAAAGCCATTTGAGCCCGAGTGCAGCTCTGCAAGCTAGAGTGCAGACACTTGAGTGCTTCATTTCAGGCTTCTGCTCCCCAAGTCCCTACAAATTATTATAATATACACTACTTTTTTTTCTTTTTTTGTTAGTTTTTGTATTTTTTAAAACCTAACCAAAAATGTAAAAATCATGTGGGCAATACTAAGCACCCCTTGAGAGTTAAGTTGAAGCAGGTTCTGAGGATTATCATCGAATGCAATGGTTTTAGAAAAAAATAAATTGCATAACATAAATCCAGAAAGGGTTAAAAAAAAAAATAGAAAAAAAGCAAAACAAAGATTCAAACAATCTGGAGTTCAATGTTCCGCACTGAGAAAGATTATTCACAAGTGGAAAGGATTCAAAACAGCTGCCAGTCTTCCCAGGAGTGGATGTCTCAGTAAATTCATCTCAAAAGTCAGACCACGCAATTCAAATAAACAAAAACAACAAAAAAAAAAAACCCCAACAAAACCCTAAGTGCTAAATCTCAGACACTTCACAACAAGTATGATTTGTTTCAAAGGGTTTTTAGTCACAAAACTCTGCATGAACAGACAAGACTTCTGCAAAAATGTTCTGTGGACAGACCAGACCAAAGTGGAGTTGTCTGGCCTGTAATGTCCAGCAGCGTGCAGGACCAGCTCGCGGTCACCGAGGTGACCACGAGCTCCTCCGTTTGCCGTTGAGTTACATATTTGGCGGCTACAACCCTGAGGTTGTATCTGCCAAATATGACTACAATCGCTCGTATTAAACAGGGGCTCCAAACCTTTGCACATGATTGTGAAAAGGCCGACGGAGGTGTGTCACCACTTTAACTACCTGGCCTTGCTCGTCCAGCTTCACCATCCATCCCTTCTTGAAGTTAAGCAAATCCGGCTGCAAAGGAAAGAAAAAAGGAGAATCAATCATAAAAAAAAGAAACATTCAAGAAATCTCAAGTGCAAATTTAAGACTCGTTTTTCCTCAAGGCCAGTCATGCTAAACACATTAGCAGCCCTTACCTTGTACTAATCGACTAAAAGAAAGTAAAATAGAATAAAAAAATCACATAAAATACATAAATATCCTCTAAAATACACTAGATTGCCAAAAGTATTTGCTCACCCATCCAAATAACGGCAAACAGGTGTTCCATTCACTTCCGTGGCCACAGGTGTATAAAATCAAGCACCGAGGCATGCAGTCTCTTTTTACAACTGTGTGTGAAAGAACAAGTCGCTCTCAGGAGCTCAGGGAATTCAGCGTGGAGCTGTGACAGGATGCCACCGGTGCAACAAATCCAATTGTTAAATTTCGTCGCTCCTAAATATTCAACAGTCAACCGTCAGCTGTATTATAAGAACATGGAAGTGTTTGGGAACGACAGCGACTCAGCCATGGAAACTGGCGCAGAGGGGTCAGCTGAGGCGCAGAGTGCGAGGAGGTCGCCAACTTTCTGCAGAGTCAATCGTTACAGACTTCATGTGGCCTTCAGATTGACTCACGAACAGAGCAGGGAGCTTCGTGGGAGGGTTTCCAGGGCCGAACAGCTTCAACCCAGCCACACATCACCGAGTGCGATGCAAGGTGTCGGATGCAGTGGAGTAAAGGCCTGTGTTGAAAAAAATCGATTTTCCAATTCTAAATCGATTCTCATATTAATTCCTAAAAATTGATTCGTATGTCTAAAGATCTTTTTTTTTTTTTCATCATTACATTACAACTTTTGGTATGTTTAAAAGGTATGAAAACATTAAAGTTTTCAGTTATAATTGCATAAATTGCCTATATTTCATTACTTTATATACTGTATTGGGGTTACATTTTCCTAAAATGCTAAAAACTAAATTCTCAAAAATTAAAAACCCGAAAAAGACAGAAAATGGAAAAAATAAAAACGGAATCTGGGAAAGACAAACCGATTTCATACGTCCTCTGTTTGCTGCCCTGGATGCGTTTGATAATCCTGACCCACACGATGTTTCTGAAAGCAGTTCTATCAGCATTCTGGGAGGTGATTGGTCCTTACAGCATCATTAGCTGCAATACTTGCTGTTGAATCTCAATATAATACTAGTATTAATATGTTGCATAACTACACAGTCATATAATTCATGCAACAGTTAAAAAAACAGTTTTAATAACTCTAACCCAAATTGATATTGGAATCGGATTGAACCGAATCTTGATAATCGATTCTGAATCATAAGAATCGGAATTGAATTGATTCTTGGCATTTGAATCGATCCCCAGTCCTGGTGGAGACATCGGAGCTTCTCCATCTGGCAATCGTAGTCGTGGTAGTCGTCCGACTGCACTGTGCCAAATGTAAAGTTTGGTGGAGGGGGGATCATGGTGCGGCCTTGTTTTTCAGGAGCTGGGATTGACCCTTCGTTCCAGTGAAAGGAACTCCGAATGCTGCAGCATTGCAAGACATTTTGGACAATTCCATGCTCCCAACTTTATGGGAACGGTGTGGAGCTGGACCCTTCCTCCTCCAACATGACGACGGTCCATCAGGACCTGGATGACTGAGTCTGGTGTGGATGAACATGACTGGCCCGCTCAGAGTCCTGACCTCAACACCTATGGGATTAATTAGAGTGGAGACTGAGAGTCGGGCCTTCTCAACACCAGTGTCTGACCTCACAAATGGGCTTCTGGAAGATTGGTCAGAAATTCCCATAAACACACTCCTAAACCTTGCGGACAGCCTTCCCGGAAGATCAAAGCTGTTAAAGCTGCAAAGGGTGGAGCGACGTCATATTGAACCCTAAAAGTTCATACCTTCATATGCGAATCAGGGCAGGTGAGCGAATACTTTTGGCAATAAAATGTAAATAAATACATAAATAAGAGGAAAAGAAAAGCTGATGGGAGAAGCTGACCCTTCCAGTCAGTGTCCTGCATAATTTTTAGGTCAAAGTTGTTAAAATGTGGCCGACTGGTCAGGGACAACTTCTGCCAGATGTGTTTACTGGCCGTGGCGGACTGTTGCAGTTTTACGTGACTCCACACCGTGGGAACACCACCACCACACATCCATGTGAATGGTGACCACAGGAAGTGGTGGCAAGTTAGCAAACTCTCTCTCTCTCTCTCACAAACACGCACAGATGGTGTCTCTCTAGCAAAAGCCTCATGTTTTCTCACACACACGCAGAGCAACGAACAGGTGCACTGAACACACACAGTGGAGATAAAATAAAAAATGAATCTGCACACACGGCGAGCAGAATGAGGAGAATAACCTGGAGTGGGGAGGGGGTGGGAGCGGCTGCACTGCCCCCCACAGCGTGGAGAATCGGCCAAAAACAACCACACAGGGGCAAAAGAAACATCAGAAATAACAGATGAATCACAACACTCAGGTCAAGGCTTCTGAAAGGTCCGAGCGTCACTCAAAAGAAACAAATACGGGCAGTTTAAAAGTTCAAAATGGGACTTTTCCCATGCTCCGTTCCCCAGCTTATAAAATGTTCAGTAGCTGAGGTTAAAATGCCCCACGTCAGCTTCTGCACACAATAAACCCGCAGCGTGTTGCTTGTTGTTGTCGTCTCCACGTTTAATTCTCCTGACTGTTACCTAACCAAATTTAGCCAGAGAACTGAGGACCTGGCACCGCCGCTGACCCGGGATCCTGCAGCTTAGCCGAACAGCAGAAGCTTTGTCTGGCGGTCCACATGAACACACAGACCTTTCAATATTCCTGCTCCAAGGTCTGCACGGTCAGAACAAACCGCAACCGGTCCATCTATTAGCCAGTTGATTGAGCTGCGTTGAATATCGTCTCCGTGTGCCTTAAAAGGCCCTTTCGCAGCAGCCTGACGCAGCTTTAGTGGGAGCTTACAGTGTTTGGAATCACTACAGATGTTTATGGACTATAGTTGCAAGCTCCAATAGTAAATCTTTCTAAAATGTGATACATTAATAGATTACGTAACTATGCAGAGCATGAAAGGGTTTGGTCACAGTGAGAAACGGAGTGATGGTCCAGCTCTGCAGCCCCGCGGCGCTTCCAAGCCTCCTCCAGGCCTATTACAGCAGCAGGAAGCTGCTTTCTGCCAAACTGCTCCGATACGCTCCCTGCACGCTACTTCGACGAGAGCCAAATACAGAACAGACGAGCAGCGAAGGAACACAGATGAGCAAGGAACCGCTTTAAGAGCTGGATACGCTTCCCAGGAGCCGATGGAGATCAAACCCGAGCTGAAAACAGAGAACGCTGTGAACCTCAACCTGGCTCCAAATGACCATCTACGTGTCTGCTGCATGCGCACACTGGTAATTATCTGCTAAAACACCACCCTTAATAGCAGTATAAACTATTTACACTGTAAGATGAGACCAAATAGTCCTTTATTAGTCCCATATGGGGACAATTGTGGAGAGTTACACCAGAAACATGTGGATTGGAAGAGGCACAACATAAAAGAGTGTCAAATAAATAACTTATTTGATAGTAAATACCTCAGACACATATATATAAGACATAACCACGGACTAAAAACAATGGACGAAGCATTCGGTCACGTGACCCTTCGGTTTCTGAAGAGAACCTTGGAAGCCTGAGAAGCCAACGTGAGCACGACCACCGTATGTCAATCAAAGAAAAGAAACGTTTTCAATGAAGTAAAGGCTGATCATCCATTCACTTTTACAATGAACGCAGTATTGATACACATGTTAACACTAGACTGGCTCTATCGCAGCCTCTCATTGGCTGGACTGGAGACACTGTGATGCACAGCTGGATGCCGTCCTCATGAACAGGTTTGATCTGACAAATCAAATGGTCCAAACGTTATAACACCGTTAGCTGAAGTCAAAAAACTAAGATTTGGATTCAGTTACCATCATTTAAGTCCAAATATAAAAAACATCGCTATGGTCACAATAAACCACTTTGCCAGCTTCACTCAAGAACAGACCCTCTGTTACCAGCAGGTGTGATATTTCCTCTTTTAAATGAGCAGCTCATCTATTAGAACCCCGACAATGTGCTTCATAACTGACCTGATCGGTAAAACCCGCCCCCTAAAAGCAGATGAGCCAATGACTGTTGAGTATTACTGTTTTCCAGCTGCAGTGCACATCTAGATTACCCAAACGGCTCCTATCTACCTTCACTCCTTCATCCAGAGATACTCTCCCTCTCTACAGCTCCGCTCAGCCAGTGAAACACACCTAATTCTTCCACCACAACGTGGTGTGAAATCAGTAGCCAGACTCTTCTCCTCCATTGTTCCCCGATGGTGGAACGACCTACCAAACTGACGGATCTGCAGGGTTCATACCTACTTTTAAGAGAAAGCTAAAGACTCAGCTCTTTGAGGAGCACTTCTGCATCTAGTAAACTTCTCTGCTCATCAGAATTAGTTAGAAGATCCAGCTCTTTGCAGGACACTTATGACAAGATGATGGCATGATGGTGTCTTTTTAAGACCTAGTTTTCCTGTATAAAAGGGACTGTTGTGTGTGTAGAGTGGGAAGGGAACACACAAAAAAAACACAAAAAAAACCCTAGCATTAGCATGGCAGCATCTGTGTCCAACTGGACTCTCAGCAGTCTGACCAGCACTGATCCAGCTGGACCCTCCTATGTGATTTTGTGCTTGTGTTGTTCTCAGATGTGAGTCGCTTTGGATAAAAGCGTCTGCTAAATGACAGTAGTAGTGGCAAAAGTAGTAGTAGGAGGGACCACAGCTCGGACATCTGTAGCTTTCAGTTTAATAGAAATACATCGGATGACTCTGAACTTCTTTCTTTTTCTTATAAACTCCATAAATCAGAAAGTAAATCCAAGTCTCTGGATTGTCGTACAAATTCTAGGAATCCCAAGAAAATGCTTATTTCATTTAATTTCCTAAAATCAACCAAACCAGAGCTGTGAACCTCAACCTGGCTCCAAATGACCATCTACGTGTCTGCTGCATGCGCACACTGGTAATTATCTGCTAAAACACCACCCTTAATAGCAGTATAAACTATTTACACTGTAAGATGACACCAAATAGTCCTTTATTAGTCCCATATGGGGACAATTGTGGAGAGTTACACCAGAAACATGTGGATTGGGAGAGGCACAACATAAAAGAGTGTCAAATAAATAACTTATTTGATAGTAAATAACTCAGAAACATACATACATATATACATATATATATATATATATATATATATATATATATATGACATAACCAACGACTGTAAAAACAAGAGAAAGCATTTGGTCACGTGACCCATTGGTTTCTGAGGATCATAATCGTTACGCACCAACAGTCTTTGACTTGGTCACAAGGTTTTCACACAGTTACGTTATGGGAACACTGACATCCTGACTGTCAGCTTGTGTATTAATGCTGCAGAGATGAACGGCTCGCTCACCGTCATCACTGACTCGGTTGTTCTTCGGTCCAGAGACTTGGCTCTCCTCAGGGGGGGCAGGGTGGAGGGAAAGTCCAGACCCTGGTCCACGTCACGCCTCTGCTCCTGAACAACACAAATCAACACACTTCATTGTGAAAGTTGAGTCGAGTCAGAGTCAAAAGTTCAGACAGGAACAACGTTCGAGTCGCTGTGGAAGCAATTAACAGCCGAGAAAATGTTGTTTTATGGCTGCATTCATTAGGTTTATTGAGTTGATATATGTTTGAAAACTCAAGCGTTGGACAGCAATCTGCCTAATCTGAGGAAGAAAACTAAAATAAACAGTGATGTCACAGCTGCAGAGGGCGCGGGTCCGTTACATCTCCTCTGTGAATCAGCTCTGCTGCTCCTGATGACATCATCGCCGAGCCCTTCGGCAGCAGAGCAGATTTACTTCTCATGTTTAAGTTAAGCAGGACTACAAACTTTAATGGTGCCCAGTTAAGGACCGTCATCGTCCACTTTCAATCTTCAGACTCTTGACTGTGAAGCCGTTTCTACCTTACATGCGCTTGGTGTTATTAGTCACACTTGGCCCAGTGATGGTTCTGTTCTGCCCCATGACGGCGAGGATAATGGTTTACAACCATCACTTCAGTAAAGTGTTGAACCGTGGCTGTGTGTACACATGATCAGCTGCATTACATCTCTCTGGAAACATCCATGACGAACACAAGCTGTATAAAAAGAACTGAATAACCCCCGGGTGACATCATCCAGAGGTTCTCTGAAGACTCCTTTTGAAGCCTCTTTGTCGTGTCTCTGTATCAACTGATCCTGGTTGATCCGAAAATGCGGAAATGGATGTAACCAGCAGCCCTGGAAGCCAGCTGGAACACATCCACTAGTTAAATAAACAAAAGTTAGCAATTGTAGTCTGGTTGGTTTATTTCTTGTAAACCTATGATGCAACTTTATGTTACCTTTACATTTATTCTGATCAAATCTCTCCATAGATCCACTGAAGTGACACCCAAAACAAGTGCTGCCGGAGAAGAACTCTTATTAGAACTATTATGGTCTGTTGCACCTTTAGTTTTTCTCTTCACACAGCTCAGAAGTTAAAGTGACAGATAGTTGTTTGATACCACCCTCCTTTATTTCATTTAGCCCGATGTGGTACATAGAAATTCACCCTCAACTTGCAGTTGTCAAAGATATATAATATTTTATATTATATTTGTGCACGACTGATAAAAGACGTCAGGGCCACGAGGGTCTGAGTGATTGTGCTACTGAGCAGGGTCTCTGGTTTGCTCGAGTCGAGGTTTTTTTCGTCCCGAGTGCAGAGGGCCAGGGTGGGAAAGGGAAGTGTAATCACCAGGGGAATCCCATTAAAGAATGGAAACTGGAAATGAACACAGCACACACACTTCTGACCTCTGACCTACAATCAAAACAAAGACAGGACAGAAAGAGGGAGAGGGTGGAGGGGAAACAGAGAGCAGCAGGAGTTATGGAGAGGGGGTGGTGAAGAGGGATTTGAAAAGAAGAAAAACGGGAGGCGAGGGCTCCGCTCCTCCGCTCCGGTTCTGCCACATGGCGACAGTTAATATAACCACTCAGAGCATCTCTGTAGTAAACAACGTTGGCACCGTGGGAGCAAACACGCGCGCCTGTTCACGTTACCTCGCGGTTGAAGCGCCGGTGCTCGCTGCGGCCTTGTCTGGCTCCGCCTCTCCCCGACTCCTCCACGTCCATTTTCTCGGGATGCTCCAGCTCCAAGGCCTCCAGCTTCTCGATGACACCGGAGCGACTGGAAAAGGATGAAAAAACCCAACAAGAACAAGGTTTTAGGACGTAAAGACCGTAAAGATGTTTAAGACCGTAAACAAAACAGAAAACGTTCTACCACCACAGTCTGACAAACATCTGCCTCCGTTTAGAGCCGCTAATCAGATCAGTTCTCCAGCACTCCTCCGAGATCAGCTGCTCTTCCCTGCGACACGTTTTACTTAAATCAGATTTCATCTATTTACGGCCTAAATTCTAGCTGGGAGATATTTTGTCGGTGGACTTGAGTCACATCTCTGTATATCACTCAATCGAATAGTAAAAAGTCCCAATTTAAATGTCAGAATCTATAAGATTCTACAACAAAAAGGGGCCAAAGATATTTTTACTATATCAAATTCACTGAAAAAGGGGGTCGTTCAGCAAGAATGCCTCCTGTACAGGATCCACCTCAAGTGAACAATGGGCTTTGGACCACAGATGCAAAAATCTGTCCATCTGTAAGCATCTTTAAACGTTAAAGTTCACCCCCCGCTCACACATGCTCCCACACGAGCCCTTTGTTGAGGAATCTGAATCGCAGGGAGGAAGAGGAGGCAGTGGGAAATATTGTATTACTCTCTTGGCTAAATGCTCCCCTTATTTGGGGACTCTTCGGCCTAAGCTGCTGTCCTTAAAAGGGAAGGAAGGCGAGCAGGATGAGGACACTTTGAGGCCAAAGCACTCTTTTTTCTTTGTTTTTTGTTTTTTAAAGTATTCAAAAGCCGAGACCCAGACATACTGATGAAAAGTTGTCAGAATGTACGTTTGACAACAAGATTGATGCATGTCATGATGGTCAAGTCTAGGTTTAAAGCATTTGTTTTGATGTCTGATGTGACCGCCAACGTTAAAAACAAAAACAAACAGAAGCTCAATCAGGAGTGCTGTTTAGTTTTAATATTTATTTCCTGTAATACGGCTCAAGTTCCCGTAAAGCAACTGTCAACTTCACTCATGGCTTCATTTCAGCTCATATTGGTTGTAATCCTCTTTCAGCGGTATAGGTTTACATAGATAAAGAAAATACACATGAAGACATAACCAGCTCAGGATACGTTACAGTGTAAAAGATCTTTATGAGCAAAGACTTGACCGAAATACAGAAGCAGTGTGTTAAAAACGACTTCCTCCTTCACTGCGTCTATATGGATTAAAGAGGGCAACGATCAGCCAGGTGCTGCCGTTACAGGCGAGGGGTTCATTTATCATCAGCAGGGTTTGACATTAACTGTTGCCCCGGGCAACTGAGCCGTGTTGGAGCGAGTGTGTGATCCCAGACTGTACATGCCTCGGTTAGCCTGTAAATGTTCAAGTTCATGACTGTACAGTCAAAAAAAAAGACTGAACAAGTCTGACTTGTTCAGAAGGATTGCTTGGAGGAAAAAAATAAAAAAGGATCACAGCAGCTTGGTGTGGGTTTGCAAAGCTGCCTGAACAATTTTCCTTGAGCAGATTATGCAAACACCTCGTTCGGCCTGTCGAGCACGATGGCGGGGGGCAGGGGTGGAGGAATGGGGACTTGTTCTTGCAGCTACAACACCTGGACACCTTCAAGTCATTGAGTGTCAAATCTGAGGCCATTTACATGACAGCTAGAACTGGATTGTGCTGCAGGACAAGGATCCCTAGAACACCATCACATCTACATCAGAACGGCTGAAAAGGACCAAGAGCCGCGTTTAGACCTGGTGTTAACAGCCGTCCTGGAGGATCCAGTTCAAGTACAGGTGGAAACGCACCCATGACCCATGTACAGACGCACCGAGATCTGACCCCTTAGGTCACATTTGTAGAAGGTCTGGGCCACTCGTGACCACATTTATGCAATAACAGCGTCACATTCAAGGGAAAACGAACAAGCAGGAGCCATGACGACGCACAACCAGAGACGTTCTATAAACCGAGACAGCCCACTACGGTTGTGTTTCTTGTATCTGTGTCACGTGACTGCCACGCCCCCTTAGGAGACCGGAAGTAGGTCCTGAGTCTATTGAGTCCTATGGGAAAAGTGAACGTGAGCACAGATTATTACCAATTCCTTCGCCCCATAGTAACCTAAGTAAATATAGGACGCATTTTTCAAAAGCCACAAACCTTCTGAACATTCTGACACCAAAATGGAAATTTTCAGACCGACAGATTAGGAGAAAATTAACTTTGTTTGAGACCTGTCTCTGTCTGAGCAACACACTCTCGCGAGATTTGGCTCTCATCGTTTTCCCATCGGATAAAATTAAGTTTAAAACTAAAATAAAACTTGCTTCTTTGCTTAATAATACTGTTATTTTTATTATTTAAGTATTTTTGGAAGAAAGTTGTACTGTATCTAGGGTTGTATGTTCCAAAACGATGTGGGGAGAGGAGTGACCACGCCCACTTAGGAGACCGGAAGTGTATACCATTCCATACCATTGGCAGTAACGGCAATGCGCTATCTTGTGTATAGAAGATCTTTGGCACAACCACCGTCACCAACTGTTGATCGTCTTCTTTTGTCACATGACTCGGCACATTTTCGTGTATTGCAACGTCTCAGGTTTTTAAACGCAACAACTAAGGATTTAATCTCTGCAGGAGGAGCTTGGGTGCAGACTCTACCGAAAACACACCGGCGGACAAGGTTTGGAGGAGGAAAGCCAATCCGACCTGCAAGGCATCTCATCTACCAGGAGGCAATACTTTGAGCGTACATCTACAGGAGCATCACTCATCACTCTTTGCATCCTCATGTATCGGGGTTCGCTGGCGTTTTATGTGTCGGAAAGTCCAAGTAACGAGTGTTTGTGGCTCTGAGCCAGGCGCATCAGGCCACATCAGCAGAAAGGTGGGGGCCAAAAGGAGCCGAGTACACCAACTGCAAGACCACTTAAACACGTCTACTTTTTTCACATAATTGCCTCATAATTTGAGTGTTAATAAAACCTGGACTCGATCGGAGACGACTTTACAGGCAGACCTCGGTGTGTGCGGCTGGAGGACTGCAGCTCTGACACTGGTCAGCAGGACGGGGAGCTGCAGGTGATGCTGCTGTCGCCAGTTCACTCCGGACGCGTCGGACTTCCAGTGCAACTCGGAGTACTTCCACGTGCAAAAGTTTGCGGACGACGTTTCCACCGTGGGTTGTATGTGATTTGTCTCCATTAGGCAGAAACAAGTTTTTGCTTCCCTTCGACCTTTAAATTGCTTCCATCTTCGCGTTTTTTCGTTTCCTTTGACATTTTCTGCTTTATGACTTAACCACAAAACTGCTGAATAGCTCAATTTCCGATGTCATGATGTAATCATGTTGCAGGTAACGAGATCAAGATGTCTTTATGGTACATGTATGCGTCTAAAACAGTTGTATAGCAAGTACATAATTATCTTTGCATGTTCTCACGGCTCAGATCAGAGTCTGGTCCAAGTGAAGGCTGGAGTCGAGCGCTCGCAGCCCGACGCCCAACGTTGACATCACAACATCTCTGTTCACTACCAGTCCAGACTAACACTTATCAGAACGATAGCTGTGATATTTCTGCGTCACGTTACAGCGTTAAGTCTCATACCAGTGCCCCTAATGGGAAGAACCGCTAGGTTTTTAAAAACTTGCGTTCCCGTCGAGACTACTGAACCAAAATAACAAATAAATAGACGGGAGGACGGGGTGATTGTTGTTGGGTAACATTTTTCCCAGAAACGCACGTAAGTAATGTTTAGAGTGCAACAAAGCTGACCTCGTCTCCATTTCATCAGATTAAGCTCTTCTCGTCCTTCACATTAAACCCACTTCAGTTGTGATCGTGTGCGTTACTGTGTCCAAGTCTGTGTATATAAATATGTCTTTGAAAGGTTAAAGCCTGCAGCCCAAGTGCTTCCAGACCATCGACTGCACCTCCGAGATGATTTTCCAAGAAAAAACGCTCCACTAACCTGTTCCAGCAGATTAAATCAGAGGCTGATTAAATGCTTCACCTGTCAGCGAGGGCACGAGGCCTTATCTCCGTAAATCACCTACAGGCGTGTGTGGTTCCTTCATTCAAGCATCTCTCAGTTAAAGAAAACATACCTTTGACTGAAGAAAAAAAAATAAAAAGTTTCTTCTTGTAGTTAATCAGATCCATTAATCTAATGAGGTGGACATGTTAGAAGCTGCGAAAACAGAAATGTGACGCACTTTTGCTTTCTCAGAAAAGCTAACGGCGTCAGGAGCTCATTACGTGGAATGTTGCTGAGATGAAACGTTGAGGTGTGATGTTGGACATCCAACAAGCTGCTCAGTTTGACGCTTTAACTGAATATAAAACAATGTGGATTTGTCAGACTCAGTCTGGAAGTCTGGAAGTAAATGACCCTGCTCCTCACTTTAGTTAGTGAACACGCTCCTAATGAGCAGCTTGGAGGCTTCTTCAACATTTATATGTTTTCAGGTTTCATCACCTGTCAAGATTACGACATGTCATCACTGTTCAGATCAGATTTCTTCACAATTCTTCACAAACCAGCCAAGATTTCAGGCCCCGATGTGAAATGTGTGTTTTCTAAATGTTAAATGTTAATGACACATCCGGGAATTCATTTCTGTAAATGATACTAAAACAAGCGTCACTTATCCCACAGACGTCAGGTTGTGGGTTCTGAATGTTTGCAGGTCCAGAGTTAACACTAGACTCGTTTCAGATAATCTGAACTTTAATGGATAAAGGAATAACCTTTTTCCCTTAAACTGTCCTCTAAACCCTACCAGTCTGCGCTCTGCGCCGTCTTCCCAGACTACAGCTGGTTGAAAAAGCTGGAGGGCGCGTGCGACTTCTGTGGTTCAAAAATAAGCCCATTTGTATAACAGCCTCTGGGAAAATTCCTCAACTTCTTCTTTGATTCGTTGAAGTAAACATTTTTTTGCATTTATGGTTTCAATCAGCAAGATTATGCCAGTTTTTAAAGCAGCAGTCCCTTCAGACACCCAAGTATTTGCTGTAACGCACAGGAAATGTATGGTTTTCCATAATATGTCCAATTTCAGATCCATCTCTTTAGATCCAAGGATAAACAGGATGACTGACTTATCTTCCTGATAAATTCAAATTCTTGCTATATATAAGTTTTTAATTGACTCAAAATTCCAGTACTGGTATCGACTTGGACAAATAAACAAATAATGACTGTCAAATGCAGCTCGTCTGTTTCCAAATGCAAAAAAAAAAGGAAAAGAAATCAGGGTACTGGTGATAGTAAAGAGAGATGAGCTGAGGCAGGAAGTTGGAGCGATTAAGGGGACAGTCGGGATGGACCCGGAGTCACTGACCTCCTCTCAGGGCTGAGGACGGCCTCCCTCTCCTGCCGCTCGGGGCTCCTGTAGCGGCTCCTCTTCTCAGCCTTCCTGGCCTCGGCCTCCAGCCGGCGGGAGCGCGACGCCTCATGGTGGCCGCCCCTGTGGCCGGCCGGGTGGCTGTCGGTGCTGGTGACCGTGCTGCCGCTGGCGTCCGAGTCCAGGGAGCTGACCGAGCCGCTGATGTGGGAGCCGTTGGAGAGCAGGGAGCTGCCGGAGGGGAAGGGGTCGCTGGGCGCCGGGGAGAGGCAGCGCGGGACTCCTCCCAAGCTGGAGCAGGAGCCTGTCGGGGAGAGCAGGTCGCTGGGGGGCTGAGGTGTAGAGCCGTGCAGCGGCGGGCCGCCCCCCCGGTCCACATCATCGCCGTTCACCGACCCGCCGTCAGAACCCTGGCCTGCAGACGTGCCATCACCTGAGGATGAGAGCACATTGCAGATGGCAGTTTTGTGTAAAAGTCCTCAGAAAAACCACCTTATGAGGGATTAAAATCATTTTAGCTAAATGTATAAATGTTTTTGGGTAAAATTAGTCTTCCCTAGTCTTTCTTAAGACCTGGAAACAGGCATTGTGGCATAGAATTGTCAAATTGGTTTAATTCACCGTACGAATTGTCACAGATTACTTTTGCAATACTGTATTTGACCCAGTCTTTGTATGTTTTGACTGTATAGAAACGTAATTCTTGCCATTGTAAGAATGAGATGTGTACCTGCTGTACTCTACTGCCCTTACTTTTTAACAACTTGTGCTTTGTATTATTTTACCTCTTTTCTTATCATTTTATTTCATTTTAATTTGTTATTTACTGTTTAATTGTGTCTTGCCGCTTTTAATGTCGATGTAAAGCACTTTGAATTACCTTGTGTTGAATTGTGCTATACAAATAAACTTGCCTTTCCTTGATTTTTGAAATCACAATTTCAATTTGCACAATTTCAAAGTGATGAATAATACACAAAATGATTAATGCAATGAAATGGGCTTTAACTTAGCTTAGGTCTATTGTCAATAAACAGGTTATTCCTCCTCACCTGTAGGGGGCGGTGGGGATCCCAGCGGTTGGTCTGGGGCGGCCCAGACTGCCGCCCCCTCAGCCTCTCTCTGGTTGAGCTCCTCCTGCCAGATGATGGAGCTGGAGTCTGGAACCTTCTCCGGTTCGGGGAGTCCAGAACCCGTCACCGCTACCTTGGCTGGGCCCGGTTCCTACGGGTCAAAACACACACACGGATGTAAAAACCACCGTAGCACAGCAGGTGGTGTGACGACAGGGTCCAGTATGAAGAGCTTTACCTGTGATGTTGTTGGCTCTACTTTGCGCTTCTTCTTCTGGTTCTGTTTGTTGGTTCGGGGGTATACAATCAACTGTTCGCTCCACCTACAAAAACGAAAGATGATGCGTTTCTGACACTTGTCCGTTGACACCGTATCCCAATCCACAGCCAGACAAATCAAATCAAACAAGCTACCCGTTGATGATCTCTCTGCTCTCTCCTCTGATGAAGTACTCCTGCTCGGGAGTGATGATGCAGAGAGAGTTCTTCTGACCCGTCTTGGGCTCAGCATCAATGACATCAGTGCAGAGGTTCATGTTCACCGTGCCCTGAGGCAGCGTGCTGGGCTAGGAGACACAAAATGGGACTTATTAGACCTTTCATGTCTCAAAAAGATCCAATAAAAAGATCAAGGATGTTACAGTTTTGGTTTCCTTCACAGACTTGCTTGGGTCAGATGTGGATGCACCAAACCAAAACGCTGATTAGGGATGGGAATTGATACGATTCCAATTCCATTGTCGATTCTACTTAACGATTTGGTTCTTTATCGATTCCCTTATCAATTCTCATTTGGGGAAAAAAGGACAACAATGCTAATATGATAGGCAGAGTTCGTTAGTTAAATAGTTACCAGCAGTATTATTAGCCAAGGACATGCTGACGTTGCTGCTGCTGCTGGGTTGAGAAGTACTGACGTTGGTCCGGAGCGGTTCGAAAACACGACATTCATTGATTGTTATTGCTGTGTGCACTAATGTTTTTGCATGTTGGTAGGTAGTATTTCCTCCCTTTGATGAAATATTCACTTGGCAAGTATTGCAAGTTGTCTTGTTGTCGTCTTTTTTTACTGAAATGTTACTGGACTGTCGAGCGTTTGATCACTTGGGCGCCGTGTATTGACTGCTGACTTATGCAACGTGCGTGTTGACGTCGTTCGTTCCCACTGGAATCGAACACACACACACACCGGGTGAAAAGAGGGGACGACGGCAGCAGGATGCCAGACTAAAGCCGCTTTGTGAGTGAGATCAGTGAACAACACAGGACTGGTTTTGTGAGCCGGCTACGCCACCGGAAACAAAAATCACAGTCTCTTTTTTTTTTAAGTCTAACCAGGGACCAGATGAAAGGCAGCCACGACTTTCCCGTACGGCATCTGTGACGGGATCGTGATAAATAAGGCTGAAGAAATCCCCTCGAATGTTCCTCTTTAACCTTCTCTGCATGTGCTGGAAATCTTGCCGTCTTATCATCGGGCTCTGCTGGACTATGCTTGCCACAGATGTTAAACAGGTGCCCGGCTCTTTCCAGCT
The DNA here is from genome assembly GCF_033807715.1 of Cololabis saira. Classification (NCBI taxonomy): domain Eukaryota; kingdom Metazoa; phylum Chordata; class Actinopteri; order Beloniformes; family Belonidae; genus Cololabis; species Cololabis saira. The sequence continues at coordinate 20,487,488 of NC_084605.1, read as the reverse complement.
CCTTTTAAGGCCACTGAACACCAATCCAGCTTTATTAAGATCCGTCTCTCAAACTCCCAGGGCCTGCCAAATATGGAAATTACACAGCATCATACTACAGACGCGTGGAAAAATTCCCTCTATCCGAAAGAAAATGATCAAGAGAGGAAGATGAAGACGGGACATCCACACAGGTTTCTCAGAGAATATGAAACTATTTTATTACAAACGGTGCTCTTTACCGACTAAAAACATTCAGGATCCATGCAGCTCCAAGACAAGCATGGAGAAAGACTCCATAAATATTTGGTTTTCTTTCACCAAAATCAAACCTTTACGTATGTAGGGGGATAATAACGCAGCAATGTGCATATTTTATGTATAGCATATTGTAATATGCATCTAGATACAAGATTTATTGTGCATTTCAGAAATGACGTATTAAATCAGGACAATCTGAAGCAGTTTATAACATCTGTTTTATAGTGAATAAATAAATGTGAGCTGGTCAGGATGAAACTCGGCTCATTTATGTCACCAAGCAACAGACTTGTGCATCTGTAGCTTTAACATCACATAAGTCACCATGCTGTAAATAACTTTATTTAATAACTAAAGTCGTCAATATCTGCGTCTTATCTTTGAAACAAGAAGAAATAAATGAATCAAATACATAAATGAGATCATATATGAATTCAAAAACTGCTGGAAAGTTGGAAATTCACTTGAGAGAAATCAGTTGAGTGATAACCGTGTGTTTTTTCCAACATACACACACTCGTGCATCAACTTCCAACTCTTTCTCCCTCTGAACTGGAAGGACCAGAACAAAGTACCAACAAGACGAATCAGCCCCTGAATGACGGACTAATGGGAAGGCACCCGGTGTCTTGCTGTCCCATGAATCCACGCCACAAACTAAATAAAACAGACGGAGGAATATTTTATCAACCAAAGATGTAGACAGAATCAAAGGAGACATAATATGATCGTTATTTTAAAAGCGGATAGCGATTCCTGAAGTCTTGATGACTCGTCAATGACATTTTGATCCAAAAAAACGCTTCAGAGAAAAGCTCTGTTCATAGCGGGCGTCCATCCGTCTGTGGTCGGACTTCAGAAGTCTCGGGGGCGCTGTAAAGTCTCGTTTATGTCCACAGACCTCCATTTCTCTGCTTTCTGGTCTTTTCCTTTCGGCTGCTCCCATCGGGGGTTGCCTCTCGCTGCCTCCATCTAACCCCGTCCTTTGCATCCTCTTCTCTCACACCAACTAACTTCGTGCCCTCTTTCACTTCAGGCAGCTTTTGAATTTTCTAGATATAAAACGGTCTCGGAGTTATGGTTACGATAAGTATTCTGATAAACCATAAAAGGGGTTTTAACTGCTTATTTTTCATAGTCTTATGAGTAGTTGCACTTAAATAAATAGCTAGAAGTTATTTGACACATACCTTAAACAATTTGGGCTAATTTTAAACTAATAGCTGAATAAAATGGTTAAAGTATTGTGCAATTCATATTCCGATGTTTCAGTAAATGGAAAGATGAATCAACTATAAAAACAGTCATTAGTTGCAGCCCTGGAGTGAGTGAAGACTGAGCCGGTGGTGCAACGGCGGGCCGTCCGTGGGAAGGGCGGGACCTGCTCCATCTGACAGCAGAAGAACCGAAGAGCAGCATCCAGACTGACCATCAAGGGCGTAGCGTTAAGAAAAAGCAGCACCACACAGAAACAAACACCAAGGTTTCACCCACACTGGTCGGAGAATCAGAGACAGGCTGCGTTACGAGCTTTGTCACTACAGTTGTGACTCCAACTGCTGTGCTTGGAAACCTGCAGGAACCTCCACCTCCTGAAGCCAGACCCATATCTCCTTCCTCCACCCGCAGTAACGCTGCGAGCTCCATCAGCGATCTACACTGAGGCCGAGACAGCGGTCACACAGGAATAACCAGGTGGAGGCTTCATTTTTACCGCCTGCTGAACACTGTTGCTGACGATGGACACGATGGCCGAGGAGAGGGACATCTTGGGAGGACTTATCACGTTCTTACTGAACCGTCACACCTGCGTGGCCCTAAACCAGGTGACAGGGTTGAATTGTGTTTTCATAATAAGCCCCTTTAAAGGGGACCTATTATGAAAAACACGTTTTTTCTTGCTTTAACATATATAAAGTGGTCTCCCCTCAGCCTGCCAACTCAGAGAAGGAGGAAAGCAACCAAATTCTGCAGTGTCTGTACAGCCGCCCGGATAAGCCGTCCAGTGTGATGTGGCCGTTCAGATTCTGCTCCCGTCGTTACGCAACGAAAATGCAATTTACATCGGTTGGCCTCCGATGCATGAAACCACGCCAAAAACTAACTCCGCCGGCCGGAGCGGCGGAGTTAGCGGTGTATCGCGTCATTCAGGCCCCGCCCCGCCCACTCAGAATCCCACATAGAGAATGAGGTTAGAGACTGGGAAGATAAAGACATGGCTCAGAGGCTGAATTTCTAATTTATTTAGCAAAAACAATAAAAAGCTTGTTTTTAAGACATTCAAGGCCTGTTTAAAATAGCTAATAGATGCCATAATAGGTCCCCTTTAATATTCCTGTTGTCCCTAGTACGGCTGAATCATGAATTGACAGAATTTTGATTAGATGTTTATGCTGTTTATGAAGAGGATTATGAAAATTCGTCAAAGCTGTGTGGTATAAAAAAAAAACGAATATCACAAAACAAATCCCAGCTCTTTCCAGCTTAGTTGTTAACGTCCATGTGTGAGTGCAACGCAGCACAGGAGCGTCCACCGTCCACTGAACGACCACATATGTACAAGTCCACAAAGCTACACGCCTTCCTTAAGCATGGGAACATTTTACATAAAACTAAGCCAGTAAAACAAGTGAAATGAGGGGTTGGCAGAGGGAGAGCAATGCCCAGGACTGACTTAGGTAGGAGCACTGGGTGATAAAAATGGGGAAAAAAGAAAAAAAAGAAAAGAAATCAGGGATAAAAATATTTTAAACAACAAAAAAATAAATAAAGTGAAATGCAGACTTCATGGTACACAGTATTGATTTCACAGCAGCACTGCTGGAGGCACACGGAGGGCAAATAATCGCTGACTGATTGAAGATAAATAAGATTACTTGGCTGAAGCTCGGGTCAACTGAAAGGCTACATTCAAGAAAGAAAAAAAAATGTATTTGTCGTTTGACCCCAAGTCATGTTGAGAAGATCAAACGCTCTTCTCTCTTACTTGGTACAGTTAGGTCCCGGCTGAATTACTGTACTCATTTGATCCTGGTCTCCTCGGTGTGAATGAAACTTGTTGCTTAGTAACTGTTTCTCTGCCATGGCAACAAAGCAAAGCGGATGTCTGCCAAAACTACCCCTGAAATGCAAATCAATTGTCCTTGGTTTGATTTCTACACAACTGGACCGAACCCAAATCCTCAGATTAGGCTCAACATCCAGAGGGAGGACTAACTTCCGCCTCGTCATGAGACAGTACTAAAGGAAACCACTCTCAAAGAAATCCCTGAATGAATTGAAACAACAAGCTACATTAAGAGGAATCTACACTGAAACGAGTCCACACGAGACGGACGGAGGAAATGCTTTGTACTGTAATCAGAGATGTCTATAAAAGGTCATTTTTCCATGTCAAAAACTTTCATGACAACCAAATCCAAATGTAAAACGTGCCAAAAACAAACTGGGCAGGCTTTTCAAGTAAGTGGAGTGCACCAACTCCATAAAGGATATAAATCCTGCAGGAGGCTTTTACGGGCCGAGCCAAAGGCAAGTCTGCCTCAGCGGGCTCTGGAGGGGAGACCGCTGTTTTATAAGCTGCATGTTCCTCAGCACAGCATCCTCCATCAGAACTTAACAGAATCCGCCCTCGCTCGGGCCAAAGCAACGGGTTTATCAGAAGAGGGGTGTGCTGCGGCAAGGCAAGTTTATTTGTATAGCACGATTCAACACAAGGTAATTCAAAGTGCTTTACATCAACATTAAAAGCGGCAAGACACAATTAAACAGTAAATAACAAATAAAATGATAAGAGGTAAAATAATAAAAAGCACAACTTGTTAAAAAGTAAGGGCAGTAGAGTATAGCAGGTACATCTCATTCTTAAAATGGCAAGAATTACGTTTCTATACGATCAAAACGTAAGACCGCGTCAAATACAGTATTACGAAAGTAATCTGTAACAATTTGTACGGTGAATTAAACCAATTTGACAATTCTTTGCCACAATGCCTTTTTCCAGGTCTTATTTCACACAACTGACGAGAATTACGTTTCTATACGGTCAAAACGTACAAAGACCAGGTCAAATACAGTATTACAAAAGTAATCTGTGCCGATTCCACGGCGGATGATTTCTCATTAAAAGATGGGCCACGGGACTCTTTATTTCCTTAAAAAAAGATGCAGAACAGACGCAGCTCCGGTTTCGAGCCGCCTCTTCTCGACCCCCTCCTTTAACCTCTTGGTCAGGATCATTGACCTCCGAAGCTTAGAAACTTTCATGGTGGTCTCATTCAGTTTCCATTCTTCTGCACGAAATCTGGTTGTCTTTTACCATCTAAACTTGCTTTTTATTTCCAGTCTTCCCTGAATACACTGGGCTCCAACGATCGGAGGCATTACGACTGCCATCCTCAGCAGAGCCGGGTGTTTGCTGTGGCAGGCTGTGTGTGAGGAATGTCTGGGTCTGGGGCACATCTGATGTTTCCTCTCTGGGTTTTTAGGGGCTAGCGCTCCTTTTCTCTCGCGCTCTGCGGTCGTGGGCCTTGTCGAGTACACTGCAGTTCACCAAATAAGGGCATCCAAGGAGGAATGCTGCTGTAGATGGGAGAGCATCTTTTTTGTGGTGAAAATAGTTCTGCTTTTAGTGGCTACTGTTTCAGATGGACCGCTGTCTGCCTGGCAAAAAATAGCAGGCGATGTAGTCACTCCCTGGACCCCGTTCAACATGCGGATTAAGATGTTTATGGCGTCGATACAGGCCTGACTGTTCATTCAAGAGCTCCGGTGTCGTAATCTTAAAAGTGCTGTGGAATTGTGGGGATTTTATTGCACATCTTTTTAAGCACAGACACCCAAAAATGGCAATTGAATTAGCTTGATTTTGCTTCCAATTCTATGCAAAGACAGCAACCAGCCAGGAGTCAGGATGGAGTTAATGACCATCTTGGATCAATCATACTGGAATTCAAGTGCAAACCGCAAATAAACACATATCTTATCAGCAAAAGCCAGACGACAGGTATTTGCTGTCAATAAGACATTCTCGGTTGATCGCACGTTTAAAAGAAAAAAGTATATAACACATAAGTGAACCATTCATTAATTATTACTTCTAGAAATGCTATTGGGAGTCAGTGGTTTACAATTAATGAAATGAGTTTAAAGCTGCTTTGATTGATAAAAGGTACCGTAGCATCCGCTGACGTTAAACAGACCTCACAAAAAGGAGATCTTTGAAGACATAAAATGAAGGAGTAGTTGATCCGAATAAAGCAGAAAGGGATACAAAAAACTTCTAAAAACACAACAAAGAAAGCGTTTAGACATCCATGAGTCCACAGTCCGACTAAAAGGAGACAGTTTCGTATCCTGACGAGACACAATCATCGGCGACTTAAAGAAGAAGCCACTAGTCCCAGCTAAAGGCTTGAAGACGTCGCTGGAACATTTCAGTCAGGAATTCTGGTGGAGGGAGCATCATGACGTGGACATTTATATAGCACTTTTCAACAGCTTTTCCGTGTGCCAAAGTGCTTTACAGCAAGTTATAAAAAGGAGGATAAATAAGAAAAATCTAAAACAATAAAACACAACAAAATCTAATAAGATAAAAGTTTCATCACACTACTGGGTGTTAAAAGCCATCTTAAATATTGGTTTTTAGAAAAGGTTTTAAAAAAATCTAGGCATGCTTTGCTGCTTGGACTATTTGCCATCAGAGGCAACGAGGTCAGGGAATCTGACCCCAGGTGAAGCTTAAAGTAGTGATGCAGCAGGATATGGACAATCAGCGTGAAAATAAATCCACCTCGCGATGGTTTCAGATGTAGAAAAATCTGCCTTGTGGAACGGTTCCAGTCAGAGCAGGAATAGTTGGTAGTGAGCTGCCTTCCCACTGATCTTGCACACATTAGTCGTGTGTGAACCACACTCTTATTCAGGAGAGCTCCTTAAGCAAAAGAAAAAAAAAAAAAAAAAAAAACACAGAAAGTTTGTCATGAGCCCCGGTGACAGATTTACCAAAACTCAAACACGGGAAGGGGCAGGAAAATGGCTGTTTACATGCAGCTATAAACCTCCACGCTGCGAGAGGCTCTGCAGGGTCGGCCTGTCAACGAGGAGCGATGAAAGTGCAGATAACGTGAGCAGATGATGACAAAGAGCTGCTGGATGTGGCTTGCCCGAGTCTGACGGCCGTGACAGTACCGGGACTTGTGGATGCAGAGCTAAACCCTGACCCTGAACGTCTCTTATCTGCCCTCCGCCGGTGTTTCGGGCCACTGTGTAAACAACGATGTGCATGATGAGATCAAGACTGTTAACATGTTATCAGCACAGGGGTTCTTTTCTTTTTTTTTGGTCGGAGAGACTCAATCCTCGGGGTCTATAACACAAAGCAGCCATTTCCCTGACCCACTTTTCCTGCCTTGTGGAGCACATGAAAAGACCGAAGGACAATGAGGCAGACAGTTTTGGAATCACAGCTACAATAAGAGGGAAAAACACAAGTGCACACCAGGCTGGGTGTCACTGGAAACAGGCTACACAGTGGAAACATGCACTCGCGTTCTCGCCGGTTTCCTCCCATTGTCATCGCCGGCAACACAGAGGGATTCACCGAATGTGCCTTCAATCTTCAAACGCTTGGCTCGTTCCCAGAGACGAAGTCGGGCTATTGAAGAGTCCGCTCATCTGTTTCTGCCGCCAATATCCGACTCGCATAAGTGAGATCCACAGTGACGCAATGTGCACAATGCCGGGCGGGGCCTGATGTTTGGAACGGGTGGCGATTGAAAACCTTTCACAAATTGCCGCTTACGATATACTAGCAAAGTGATGCGATGGACCAGCATCCCACTCACAGCGAATGAGAAGCGAGATCTTTGAAGCCTGAAGCGTGTGCGCTAAAGAGTCTTCCCTTCGAGTCACTCTTTCATCTACATGTAAGGACATTACGGTCAAACTTCTACTTCAAAAGAACCTACATTTACTTCCTAACCTGTCAAATACTGAGCGAGTATCCGTGTATCTGCCGCTAGCGTGTGGCCCCCCGGTGTTTGCACACAAGCAGCCTAATCTGCAGCCTGATCAGCCAGTATGGGTTTGGTCACCCGTGTCTCATTCCCTTGGCGACATACTATCACCACAAACACCGGCCTGCAGCCGGCACAGCTGACTTTCCTTCTTTCTCTTTTAAACCCCCTCTCCGTTGCCCTCGGGCCCTTTCGCAGCCCCCCCCCCCCCCACAAACACACAATTCAGCTGCGGCTCGAGTCCCAGAGGGCGCAGAACTGACGTGGGCCAGTTTTGCAGCAGTTTTGTGCTTCACCTTCAGGTCTCACCAGGAGCGTCTGTAAAGACCCCCTTGACTGGATTCCCGAGTTCACCGAAAGGCTTCAAGAAGTCGTGATCATTGTGCGATAGTCCCATCATTTCTCAATAAATCTTCTTCTTCCAAAACCCTGTAATGTTGATGTCGGAGCCAACTCCTGGGGTTTGATTTTTAAAAATCTCCTAAACAGTCTCACATCTGACTTCCTGCCAGCTCAATCCATTTAGCATAAATTGACAGACATTTTTATTGATTTTTTTTAGTCTTGGAGGAAGTGAACTTAAATGCTGATGCAGTGCAATCTCACCAGTCTGGACGAGTGTCAAGAACTGGCTCCACTATCAGACTCCTCAGTAATAAAGTACCAATATGCTCCGGGGGAAAAGGGGCTGGTATTTTGCAGAAGTACCTGACACCTCACCTGGTCGACCCATGTGCAGCAGCCGAGGTTTGAATCCCAGACTCTGGCACTTTAAGCGTCTCAACCCCATATTTCACTGTGAAAGACGGCTAGATCCACAGAAATCGTACAAATTAATTAAACTAGGCTCTAAATGCTTCGTGGAGCAGAGTTTGAACAGTCAACTCTGAAAAGTGGCAAATCTCCACCAAAAAAGCTCTTTAACCAGCCAGACCCTCACCTGCTGAAACACTTATAGACACAACATACGTCTCTGGGGGTAGAAGAGCAGCTCCATCTCCACCACAGCTGCCTCCTTGATCATCCCAGATTCGTCACGTTGAGGAAACTGTTGCACAGATCTGCCGTAATTGACCCGTTACAGTCGGGACTACCACACAAACTGTGAGTCAACAGCAGCTGGAGTTTTGGCAGGAGGCAGGCCACGGCCCGTTTTCCATCACAACACAAGGAAAACACCAGAATGTCAGCAGATTTAAACCGAAAATCACATTTTATTTATGTTTTTTGAAAAGACTGCTTTCAAGTAAGTGCAGCATCAAAGTGGCCGTTTCCCTTGAGCTATCAAAATAATAACGAACAAGCTTTTAAAATGTCTCAGAGCAAAAGACAGACATGAAACACGTTGCCACGACGGGCCGACGCGCATAAACTGTGACGTCAGTGCGGGAGGGGAGGACATGTGACTCATGGCAGCGATAAACAAAATAATGGTCACACATTGCTAAGAAATCTTCTGGGAAAAAGACTGAACGTGTTTATGTTGGTCGTGTAGGAGAGAAAGAAGAAGAGAGGTCTGGTTTCCGTTGGGTTTAGTGTTTTTGTTCTTTCTTAGCAGCCAAATGCTCTCTAAATACACAGAAAAGGCTGGGTGGTCATGTGATCAGTCATGTGAGCAGTGTGTTCACAAACCCCTGAACATGCCAACCCGAGTTTTGAGCCAATACCAAGCATTGATCTGATGTTGAGGGTTTTTTCAAACTTAAGTGCAACCACAGAAATAAACAAAGTACAAATATTCTACATTTGAATACATTAGGGGTTTAAATGTCTGTTTTCTTTTTTCTGACATGAAATAAGATGAGTCAGCCTCGTTCCTCTTGAAGAGATCAGTTTCAGAGATGCGTTTCCAACCCGGGACCCTGTGTCACCGCTCCAGATGTTCGTTTACGCAGCAACCCCGATAGGAGCTGGTGAACCAGCATCCCACAGCTCGGTCCGTGATTGTTCTGGTTCTCTTCAGCAAATTTCTCTCATTGCTGATAAGCAAACTGCAGTCTTAAGGCTGTACTTTTTCCACACATTATCTGTTTAATCATTTTTATTTGCATTATCTTTTTTAGCAACATTTGTGCCACATCTGGAAACTGCAGTATTGACATACTGAGCACATCGCAGTTTTCCTGGTGGGATCTTTCCAGACTAAAATAACGCCATACTGGGGATATGAATGCTAGCGCTTGATGGCTAGCGCACGCTAACAGATCACAAGCTGCTGCTTCAAACAACAAAGTTGCAAAGCATCATTGTGTAACTTCCTGTGTTGGCTTTCAGATCCACAGAGAACATAAGAGATTCTGTTTTACCAAAAGAAAAAAAAACGACATGATATTGGACGGAGCACAGTAGTAAATACTCCACTAAACGCTCCATTTTCAGCAGAAATGGTGATTATTTCTGATATTCGCATCGAATCAGAACAACTCTAGTTACTACTACATATAAACTCATTTTTAAAGCGTGCTCTTTCCCTCAACCTTTCTTAATGCACTCTCGGAAACAGCACTAAAACTACAGGAGTTAAGACTAGCTTTTCTCTTTTTGCTCAGCGTCGTGCAGAAAAGGCTGCCGTCACAATAGCGCCATTCACACAGCCACTTCATTCTGCCCCCAACCCTTTGTTTGCCCAACTGTGAGGTAGACAAAGAGGCGAAACCGCATGTCATATCGTTCGAAATGTGATGATCAACCCGTCAACTGCTTCTAGATGTTCCAAGACCAGAACCAAAACATGAAGGTGGTCAAGCGTTTGCTGCAGCTGCCCCCAAGTTGTACGACAGTTTAGCCGTGTACATACAAACGCTGTGTCTAAAACATGGAGGTTTCCTGAAAACTCTCCCTGTAGGGTCATTCATGATAACAGACACACATGTCAGTGATTTGAGGTCCTCTAAAGCCTTCCTGGACCAACTAATGCAGACCCGCCTATTGCTGCTTGCCGTGGACCATGAAGATGAGAAAAGGAACCGCCTTAAGATCGCTGAACGCCTGAATACTGGTGATATAGCTCTGGGCAATACGACCTACGATCAATATCAGGATTAAGAGAACATGTAAATGTACTTTATTTATATAGCCCTTTACAGCCACCTCTAGGGGAGCCAAAGTGCTTTACAGAATAAAACATACAGAAACATGTCACCTCATTTATGATCTTAGTGTGACAATTTTACCTTTGTGTTATTGTTTCTATTTTTTTGCCCATGTTTCATCTTTTGGTCACAGGACTTTGTTTTGATCAATACATCCTTCATCTTTGAAGGTTGTGTTTGTTCTGCAGTATTTTAATTTCACTTGTTTGTTCATTATTCGAAGGCCTCCAAATTACATCAGCTTTAAGGGGGAAAAAAAGCCCAAATACGTCCAAACAATGCAGTTTTCTTGGGTACGAGCTGTTGAAGTTTCTCCGTTCTCTGTATTTGTGACTTGACGAAGGGAGATATGCAGCAGCACGTTTTTAAGGGAACATGAACACACACAAGTAAACACACAAGTAAAGAAAGTAATAGAGTTCAAAACAAACAATTAACCTGGGTAAGATTACCACAGTTACAGGTTCTGAGTGGTGGTTTTAATGCATTTTTGATCCAATTGAATTTTTGATTAAAGCCCTACTAGGAGAGGCTAGACAGGGTTCATTAGGATTAGTGTGGCGGAACCAGGAGACTGAATTCTTCTATAAATCAGCATGAAAGTGGCTAATGCATCAGCCAACAGCTAACCATCACATATAAACACACCAAACCACCCCAAAAGAAGAAACTCAGGGTTTGTATGCAGCAGATATTCCCGTACCAGATTAAAGACTGTAAATGCACACCACTACTGCATCATGGGAGAACCTGGCTAACCATCAATCAATGCCAACTTGGAGGTTAAAAGAGCACCCTAAAGAATCATCCTCGTAACCAGGCCTGCGCGTAGCGAGCAGACGGCGGGTGATACTCACCGACTCGTCCAGGGCAAAGCGAAGGCAGCCATGTTCGTACAACACAAAGAATCTCCGTTGCCATTTCTGCGCGGAGAGAAAAGTACATGTTAAAAACAGTCTGATTCTACAGTAAATTGGTTTAAAAAATACCGATTGTTCGGTAACCGAAATTGTTCGGCCGAAAATGGCAAAAAAACACTTTCGGTGTTCGGTGGAATAAGTGGGGGAAAAAACCGAACAATTAATAACGGCGTTGTAAAATAAGGAAATAGACTGGCCGCTCCGTCCCGTAACGTTGCGCACTACATAAATCGTTGGCCAACCAAAAACTAACCCCATAAGAATTTTACCTAACATTCACCAGGAGGTGGAACCAAAACAACATAATGCTGGGAAATTAAAAAATTTTCATTTTTTTATGTTCAATAAACATTTTCTACCTTGTAATTTTGTAAAAGATTTTTTTCTTTGAAAAGCATGCCTAAATCAAATGTATTTGATTTATGCAATGGTGAAAAAATTGGCAAAATAAATGAAAAACTGCTGAAGAACCATGTTCGGTATTGTTCGGTATTCGGCCAAGTGTTTATTATTATTTTCGGTTTCGGCCACAAATTTTCATTTCGGTGCATCACTATTAAAAAATACACAAAAGTATACCTTTGCTAAAGCAAAAACAGGCTGCACTATATGGGGGATGTATCTGTGCCTGTAAACCTATTTCAATTGAATAAACACCCCGGCCTAAAGCACATGCTCTTACCCGGGATCTCTGCATTGGATTGTCAAAGTCAGTTCCCTCGGGGGCCAAGCACAGCCATCCACCATAAATAGGTTTAGCCTGTAAAGAGAAAGAGGGGAGGGGGAAAAAAACAGCAATTTAGGTAATCATTAAAACTGGAGGAGAGTGCGAGCGGAGGGGGAGGGGACGGGGAGACAGACGGAGAAGCTTGTTGACTTTAATTGAAAGAAGCCTTTTGGGATCCAGATGTTCCCCTGTTCCTGCCCTGCATTTTGCAGTCATACTCAACCAGTTTGCGAGCCTCATGGTGTAATCAACTCTATGTGATAACACGCTAGCAAACAGATGAGAACAGTGACTGACTGTGTGGCGTCAGGCTGAGAGAAAAAAACCCAACAAGGGTTTAACTTCTTGGCTTATTTGACAACTATTTACTTTGGTGCAAAAGCTCCAGCAGAAACATGGAAACATATCAGGCTTTTTAAAACAACCCTCTTATAACAATGAGCATTCCTTTCTTAACTGTTAACCACAAGCAAGCAGCTCTTATATTAGCTGCCCGCCACTTCCACAACCCTCCCCGAGTCTCTGCTGGAACCTAAACGAATCCAATAATTCGTCTGCCGCTCTAATACTTGCCCCGTCATTGCTCCGTGTCACTGCATGCCTGCAATAAATCTATACATGCCTGGTTGAACCTGCATGGACGTGTCTACGAAAGGTAGTTTTGATGGGATGAACCCATTAAAAAGGTTCAGCATACTGAGAAGCTCATAAATCAAATCGGTTAAGGAAACGGACAAAAGGATGATAAATGGCGCGACTCGTGCCCTGATGTCATGCAGCCAGAGGAGGGAGATGACCAGTCGGGGAACGGGGGAGACGAGAAAGAGCAGCCGGTTCAGGAAGGAGAAGCAACGGCACATAAACTCCTCCGCGGACGGGGTTGTGAAATCTCAGCAACACCCTCCCAACCTGGAGGTGTGCTTCCTAGAGAGCCTGCTGGCTTAGGTCACTGGATGAGTGTGAACGCCAGTCCAAGATTATGATTATCAATCTTTTTCAATCTTTATATCTTGTAAATGTGCAGCTCTTTGCTCCTGGCCAAGAACTCATACCTGAATTAAAAATTAAAAAATAAAATCTCTCCTTACAGAGTCAAATCAGCTGTACAAGTCTTCCTGTCCTGTAAGGTTGTCTCCTCTCCAAAACTTAGTATAAGGAGGAAAACAAAACATGCATTCGGTCAAGTCCACCAAAGTGAAGGGCAGTAAAAATTTTAAATCTGGCAACAATTTTGTGACATTCTGGCATTTTATTTGCCTGGTTTGGCGACAGAGGACTGGTTCTCGGCTGTCTGATAACCAACCACATCCATTACAGCTGGAGCTGCTGTCTGCCTGGTGCTTTGTGTTATTAATCTTATTTAATATTAAAATTTAAAAGCAAAGTTTAAAATTGAAGACTTTACAGCGAGTGCTATACCTTCAACTTGACAGGACTGAACCGACCAGGTCAGAGCCGAGTGGCTGCTATGAAGATGTAGCTTATTTTTAGATGTTTGAGGATGTTTATGATCTGTGGTTCAAATAGGAACCCAACCAATAACCCAACCATGAACCCAACCGTTGACTTAAAAGGAAACGTGTGATTTATTTTGAATCAATTACATGTTTGCCGTAGCTGGGAACCCTGCAGCGGAACTAGAGTTGTTCCAATACCAATAACAGAAAGGCATATGCTGCTGAAAATAAGGGTCTCTGCGATGTTTCCATCTTGATGGTTAAGTTTGGAGAGGTCCCCATCAGGCCACAGTGGCCTACACCGTCGGGTTCACACCAATGCCACTGCTACGGTGTAGCTTTGACACAGAAGTATAAACACGGCTTTAATAATGGATTAGATTTATATCACGCTATTCTAGACACTCAAAGCACTCACAATGCTCACATTATTCATCCACTTCCCATTCACACTCGGTGATGTTAGACTACATGAGTAGCCACAGCTGGCCTGGGGCAGACTGATGGAAACGTGGCAACTAATTCGGGCCAACAGCCTCTCTGACCACCACATTCACACACCAGCGATGCCCTCACTGGGCTTAAAAAGGTATCAGAGCATTAGCATTATCTCTGCAACATGGTGTTGTTTTAAGGGGAAACCCGACAGACTCATTATGATGATTGCTGTCATATTGGTAAACGTTGCTGTTGCTTAGGGCTGGGCGATATATCGAGATTTTAATATATATCGATATATTTTCAAACGCGATATGGTACGAGACAATATCGTTTATATCGATTATTAAAAAAAAAAAAAAAAAAAAAAATTTTTTTTTTTTACGATTTTGATATACCGTAGCTTATTTTGTGACAAATTGACTTGAATGTTTTATTTGAGATTTGCACAAATGTTTTGTTATTTGCACAACTGTCAACCTCAGTGGAAAAGTCTGCCTGTTACGGTCTACATTGTATTAATTGCACAGTGTATTTTAATTTAATTGTTATGCAGGAAAGGGATATTTGTTTTATTTTATTCAAGAAGCATTTTTATTCTATATATGCAGGCAGTTTATTTTTATTTCATTTGTTTTATACATTTTGATATTGTGCAGACCTCTGTTAATAAAGGAACCTGTGTGACATTTGGCACGAGGCTTTGACTTAAAACTGATTTTTTAAGGGTTTGCCTTAAAGATGCTATGCTATAATGCTTTGGGGGAAACCCCAATTAAGGCACAGAAAAAATACCGAGATATATATCGAGTATCGCCATTCAGCTAGAAAATATCGAGATATGACTTTTGGTCCATATCGCCCAGCCCTACTGTTGCTCAACATTTATCAGCTCCAACTCACAAAAAACATGTTTCATTTGCTCCACCGCCTTGTTTGAACTACATAAATGAACTAAATAAAAGGAAGCAACACTGCAAACTACATGCTAGTATAGATTATTATAATTCATGAGATCCAATAGGATGATAAGCTCTTTAGTGACAAAGGTGGTCAAATATTTAAAACTTCTAAGATGGGGAAATTCCTCAAAGCGTTAACAATGGTACCTGAAAAGACTATCGGAGTGGAAAACACCCAACAAAGCCAAACCTGTGGTATTTCAAACAGAAACTCGATTCAGTCTAGCCAGGGTGCTGTTTTCACTGTCCAAACTTACGAGTGACAAAAACAAACGCAGCTGGGAGTGACACCCGGGGAGCCCAGCGGAAGTCATCCCATTATCACAGAAGTGATCCTCCAAACAAAAGGCCCTCACTGGAAAACTGCATTAGCCGGGGCAGAACCGCGGACAACCTGCGGCCCATCAGGCTGCGGTCAGTAGCTGCATTAAAGCGTTTGGGTGAAGTTGTCAGTGAAAACACAGGGCTGCCGAGCAGCAGCCTCAGGAAAACTATACTGATTTCCTGACCCCACACTTCCTGTTTCCAGCTGTGACTTCTGCTCCCACTCCTCAAGTCTCATCTTATCCAAGCTCGGCTTACTCCCCCTCTCCCACGTTAGTGTAAACCCCAGCCATTCTGCATCCTCTATCGCCGTCCTGCCACCAACCCCCCTCTCCTGGACTGTGTGACACCACCGTGTCTTGTCGGCCATCTTAATCAGTTTCCTCTTCAATACAGAGAATTAGTCTGGTTATGTGGACTGGACTTTTACTTTCAGTCTCAACAGAAACAGAAGAAACGGCCTCTGGACATCATTGGACTTCTTTGACGGATCCATTCCACCCACTTTCTAGACTTTGTGCCGTTTCCTCCAGGCTGCTGATAGTCTGCCGAGATGCCGGACCAACAGACTAAAGAAGTAATTTATCAATGTTGCTTTCGACCTCATAAAAGGTGCGTTTCCACTAGCAGAGCTCAGGGTGAATCTGCCAGACAGGAACCTCTAACCTCTGACCGTCACTAACCTCAGCCCCTTCAGCCGGTGTGTCTCCATGACACTGTAGCGCCAAACAGGAACCTTTGGCTGAAAAAAATAGAGCAGCGGACCACTAGGTGGCGCTAATGAACTTTTTTGCTCTTCGCAAATAGCATTAAGGGAGATGAAAAAGAAGAATGCAGCAAAATAATAAAGAAGAAACACGTAAACAACAGATGTTACTTAGGCCTGGGCGATAAACCAAAAATGTACCGTTACCAACATTCACTGCGATGACCGACGTCAATTTTCCCATTTCGGGAAATTCAATGTTTGATCAAAACAAGATAAGAAACATCTTTTTGTCTGTGGGCTGATAGGCTAGTTTCATTCCCCTTTAAGACAGCGTGTCTTTAATCACCTGACTCCACCCATCCAGTCTGAACGAGAAGGGAAACCCAAGAAAATGGCTGATGGTTCAAACGAAAGAAGCGGCTGACATAACAGGGCTGTTTAGTGTGAGCTGTTCGTGAAGCAGTCGTGAACTTTCAGCGCTCTTTTCTTCGTGTATGTGTGATTTTTTTTTGTTTTGGTTTTTTGCACAATAGTTGTCCTTATCTCTTTGATTCACTGTGACCGGAAAAGTCGGATAAAACATTCAGGAAAAGATCGCCACCCCCTAGCGGTCGCGGGGGCATTGCACCGCTGCAAAATGGAGTGTTGGAGAAGTCTGGAGGGTTCACGACGGCGTCACGGTGACGGCGTGTGCTCTGCATTGGTGTAACGCAGAACCATAATCCAGCCTTAAGGGTGAGGCGCAAGCGGCCCGGCTCCGAAAAATCTACCTGGAACGCCCGCTAGTGGAAGTCATTGTTTTGTGCTCGAGTGACACCAAGAGCCAGAACCAAATTCCTCACATTTGTGAACATGCGTCGCCATTAAAGCCGATTCTGATTTTTCTGCTAGCTGTGATATAAATTACCGCCCTAGACATAATAAAAAAACACTTAAAACCCAGCTGAAATGGTTTGGTTTGTTTTGTACCTGTGGCTGTCAAAGGGAGGGGTACTGGACCAACAGAAGGACTGCTTAGAGAAACAAAATCGTCTTCTAAAGTACCCAGTCTGTGATAAAAGAATTCATTCAGGTTCCAGAAACAGCTCCCTCCAGCCCAGCTCTCAGTCTAGTACAGTTTACTCAACAGGCTGTTTACGTTGGATACCTGTCCTCCGGGCACTCGGCCCTTTTCTCTTTGCATAACACTTCAATGTGGGCTGTTGGCTCCAAAGCCGAATCTCCTGTTCCCTTTAAGCTCTGATTAACGCACATTTAATTTAGAACTCAAATTCAATTAGCTAAATCGCCTATTCATGGCCTTTTAACCGCATTAGACAGTTTTACTGGAGCTTTCTTTCTACTGGGTTATTGAGTTTATCTCCCCAGTCAGCTCATATTGGTTTCTGAACACTGGAAACATTTTACAAATCCCAAACCTTACTTCAGACCCGTTGAGCAAGGCTGAGGAGTTTAACATTGATTTTTGTGCGTTAGATAATGCCGGTCAGTAATGGCGTGGTAGCCCTAACTGGCCTGAAATCTCTCACAAAACCTGCTTGTGCAAATGAGTTCCCTGCAGACTGTTTGGATAGCTGACAGACTGGAGCCACTTTCAAAAGCCTATGGGTGACTGGGACAACAGTGATGAGCGACGACGGACAACCCGGGACGTAAGCCTCTCTGGGTCCAAGTGGCATCGTGCGGGGCGTGGGAGAGAGAGTGTGGGTTAGGTCAAGGGGAGATTAGAGGAAGTAATGTGTGAAACCTCTATCCAGGACTACGGGATCCGAAGGGTTAACCTGCACTAGACCGGTGTGCCAAAAATGATACACACTTTTGAAAAAGAGATCAAGTGTGCACCCCCACACATTCACAGGGGAGAGGAGGATGCTGACGTCGCCGTTTGGTTCTTTTGCTGCATTCAAGGGCCCATCTGGGTCTCATCTGGGATCAATTACAGGATACAACACAGACTAAACTAATGGTCTGAGCGAGAGAAAGACTAAAAAAAAAAAAAAAAAAGAATGCCTACAATGTGGTCACAGCTGAATGGCGCTTCAATTAATCTTTGCTCAACTCATCTTTGTTCACCGTTCAGGTCCCCATTAGCCTCCAAATAGTGATCGCTAACATTTAATTTGGGGAAAACCCATTTAAGAGCACCATCTAACTGGGATAAAACAGATTACGGCAGCACCATCAGTCAAACTGCCAGGCAAAACTAGAAAAATCCTGTGTGATTTTCTTACGTAGACATGCTTTTAGTAAATTATGATTTTTGCCATTTGTGTCTATATGGGTCTGCAATATACATCTGATTTACTATTCCTGTATTCACATTTGGGATCTTATATTACTTTTTCCAGTCCTAATTTTTGTCTGTTGCAGACATTGGATATTATATATTGACCAATCCCTGATTGGCCCCATTATCTGCTGTCTGGACAACATATTTTGAGAATATTGGTCCCAATATTTGACATCAATGTCAAATTGGTTCATTCTAGGGACGCCCCGATACCATTTTTTTCACACCGAGTAAGAGTACGAGTATTTTAATTTGTGTACTTGCCGATACAGAGTACCGATATGATACTTCTACCACAAAAATAACTAGCAATGCAATGAAAAATGCAATGAATTGGAAGACAGGTTTTATTTGCAACAGATAAATTCAACAAAAATAAATAAAATGAGTAGAATAACTATTTTAAACAAAACTCAGCCGGCTGGACTTTCCTCCGCGGCCCCGCTCGCGCTGGGAGTGCGCAGCCCACCGGCCATGCGCCGCACCGACAGCCCGCTGAGTCCCAACACGGCCCGTGGGTTGTCTCTTGCCATTATCTGTCGATTTTGCAGAACCTGAGCTAATGTTGGCTGTTGTGGTCTTGCAGTAGCATTAGCAAACTCTGTATACTCAGCTTTATAATGCGCCTTGAGATGTTTTATCAAGTTGCTGGTATTAAACAACATATTCTCCTTTCCTCCTCTTGACACCTTAGCAGCACGTAGCTTGCAGTCTGCCTTGCTTCTGTCGTCGTCCCTTATTTTGAAATATGTCCACACTGCTGACATCCTGCTGGCAATAATTTTTGGCGAGTACGAGTATATGAGAGCAGTATCGGCCCCGATACCGATATCGGGGCATCCCTAGTTCATTCCTAATTTTAATTATTATAATATATCATAATCGCCCTGAACAATATGTGAACGTCTCCGTTACTGTTTTTACCGTGCAATACTCCCGGACTATCTGTGCAATATTCCACTACATGTGTAACTATATACTATCATCTGTAAATAGAATCTCAGGTCTTCACTATTCAATGCACCTTAACCTTTTTTATATTATTTATATTTCTTATCTTTCTTATTGTTTGCAGTATCGTTTCTTATTTGTCTTGCACTGGAGAGGTGATGCTGCTTTCAATCTCACTGTACCAGGTACATTGACAATAAAGTATTCTATTCTTCTATTCTATTATTGGACTTGATTGTGAAGCACTTTGTGGTTTTTATCTGTGAAAATGGGGGCAACTTTTGGAGTTTTATCTATGAAATGTGCTTTATTAATAAAGTTTGAATTACTTTAAAAATGTACTCTGCAGTGATAGCCCTCCAGACCAAGTACAAGCAGCACATCACAAGACATTTCATGAGTTGGCCCCTGGCTTGAAGTGTAAAGTGGCTTGGCCAGTTATATCTACTCACTTTTGTCTTTTCCACAAGTACAGAATATATCCAACCAGTCAAGGGATTTGGGGACAGGGACAAGCTTTACACAATACACTGCATACAGGAACTGAAGGACTGTAAACTTTTCCTTGGATCAACAGTTTTTTACTGAAAAGCTGACAACAGTCATCCACCAGGGTTGTTGTGGACATCTCTTATTGATACTAGTCTGGTTGATATATTTTGTTTCTCTGATTGGTTACATGCCTATGTGAGGGTGTCAAGGGGCGGTTTCTTCTGTGTCCGCTGGTAATGCCATCGGCAGTTTCAACAAGTCACACTCAGTACGTGCACATGCAGCGATTCAACCTGGTTGGAGATCATTTGCACACATCGTACTGACTTTTAAACTGCATGTGAACACCTTAAGCCAGTCCAGTCAATCTGATCAGACCGGATTCGTCAACCTACTTGGAGCACCTAGATAAGCCAGTCCCAAGCCAGTCGCAACCGCCTTGTTAATGCCATGTGAACGGGGACATAGATATTACAGTCTGCGCATGCTCGAGATTTTCCCCCGGGTGGGGTTTTCCCCCGGGGGAGGGGATTCACCTGGAAGTGAAAGGAGATGACGACGCTGCTCAGTAGCACCCTGGGGTGTCGTTTGACTGCTTCAGGGGTGTCGTCAAAATATTTCCTATTCTGACATTTCATATATAAATACTGTATTTTCGCGACCATACGGGCGCCGTGTGGAAAGGCCTCAGTCTTGTGTCATTTCTGTATTTGAAACACACACGGCGCACCGACCGAAAAGGCACACACACAAGAACACACGCACACAAGGTGCTATTTAAAAATACAGCGGGAGCAAAACTTTGTTTGATTGTAGGCTACTTTATTTCAGTTTTTACATTAATCAAACCCATTAAGTCTCATCCTCTGTTTCTGCATTAAAGAGCTCCGCTAAATCAGCTGTGCCAGTCCGAACTCCTCGCTGTCAGAGTCTCGTTCCGTGCCGTGCGGCGCCTCGGAAATGCACGCTTTTGCAAAAGCTCGCAAATAGTCCCAGCAAACACGTTAGCCCACGGATCAACAATCCATCTGCAAACTGTGGCATAACTGGCCCGGCGTTGCTTCCACTCCTGGAGAAACTATTCTCCCTCTTAGTCATCCGTTGCTCACACGCCGCCTGCAGCCTTAAGGCTGATTTATGGTCTGCGTTAACCAACGCAGACCTTATGGCGTAGGGAACGCGGCGCACTCACCGAACGTTGCGCGTCGCCGCGTACCATACGCCGTAGGCTACGCCGTCGATTTTACGCGGAACCATAAATCTGCCTTTATTCACCCGCCCGAGACTCTCCTTTTATTCTCCCCACCAACCGCCCGTGCGCTCCCTTTGCCAGCTCTCTGGTGATCTCCCTCCAGCAGCTGCCACTTTATTGAGGTTTTTGTAGTGAAATGAGGAGGAATCATAGAGATAACTTCTCATTTCAACTAACTGGATCAGCCGTTCCTCATCCATGATTGTTTCCTACAGCGCTTTTAACGCAGGCGGCAGGAAGAAAATATAAGCAGGTCTACCGTCCGACCAAAGTGGGGAAAAAAACAACAAAATAACGGCGTGAGGTGACGCAATGAAACAGCGAACAGCTGGAGTGAGCGGCGTGTTTGTGGTGTTAAATGCAGCAAACATGTCACATCATTACTGGGATGTGGGGAAAAGCAGAGGACACGAGAAATGATCAAATAGGTACCAGATCTTGTTGGATCCGGCACAAATTAAGCTCAAATAAGATTAAGATAAGATTCTTGTTAGGCTATATCTTATTATTTTATCAGAACCTTCCAGCTCCTTGGCGATCTCCCTCCAGCAGCTGCCACTTTATTGAGGTTCTTGTATTGAAATGACTGTTTCCTACAGCGCTTTCACCTTTTTTTTCCAGTTTTCAACCGGCTTTCAACGCGACCGACAGGAAGAAAATAGAAGCAGGGCGTGCGACAAAAGTCCAGCTCAAAACGGCGCGCCGCGTCGCTCGCAACCAGTATAGACAGTGCAAATAAAACATAAAGCAATGGAACTGTTTTTGACGCTGACGCTCGCTCGCGTCGCATGCAGTGTGGACACGGTGTAAGATTCGCATTTACAGTCAGAGCGATGCAGCGCGGTTTTTAATTATATTTTACTCTGGGGTGTCGTGAGATTTTATTCACTTTTGAAAGGTGTCATGACTGAAAAAAGGTTGAGAAAGGCTGTTTTAGACAGATTATTAATAGGAAAGCAGTGAGAATGCACTTTTTCCTTCCTTGTTGTTGTTAAGCAGAGGTCAACCGGAAGTGGCTCTTTGTTGAAATGGTTACCATGGTTACCTCGGGTACAGCGCCACCTAGCGTCACGGAGTCAGCCATGCTCTGGTTACAGTGGCTTATTCAATCTGATTCAGTCTGTTCTCAGAACAGCATGTGTACTCAGACAAGTTGATCCAATCTTCTGCATGTCATTATCTGATCCGATCTGCAACCAGCTTGAATCGCTGCATGTGTACGTACTGACTGTATTTGTCACAAACACAACTGCCTAACGGTACGTTCACACAGCAGCCTCGTGTTAGCATACGACGGGCCGTGCCTTGGTAATACCATCTTTTTTTTTTTAAACCAAACAAACAAAAAATTAAGTCTATTTTTTGCTTAAAAAAATTTGCTGAGTTTCTTTGTTTTGGGAAATAATCCCCAACTTTTAACAGAAGCAATGGACCCAAATCAACACATGAAACCTACAACTCACTTCAGTCACACATGACATCACTCCATTCAGAGCAAGTGGACCGTGATGCTCCAACGCTGCTGAGTGAGCACAACGTTAACATCTCAAACGCAAAGAACGCTCCCAACACCTCAGCATGTCAGAGATGCATCTCTACACAACAGTGAGTCTGTCACTGTGTCCTCGCGGGTCTACATAAATATCTTATCTGTCTTTGTTCATTTACTGTGTACATTTTCAATCTTAGGAGTGTTTGATTCGATTTTTTCATTTCAATACATTAAGGTAGACTAAATTGGTTTATGTCACCTCTAGTGGGACAACGTGGTATTACAAGGTCTGCCGGACCGTCTCCAGCCTGAGCACAGCAGATCTTTGTTCAACATGGCATCTAAACAGCTGTTCTTTGCAAGTGTCAAATCTTACAGCTTTCATATATAAAAACAAAAACAAAACAAACCCTGGGCTTTAAACTAAATATATAATTACACGTTTATTATTTAATCTCATTTCATCCATCCTTTGATTGTCTACACCCACTTTTTCCAGGGTTCAGGGTCTCTGGGATCTGCTGGAGACTATAAAAAGGTGTCGATGGCAGGGGTACACCCTGGACAGGTCGCCAGCCCATCACAGGGACTACCACTGACACTTATTGTGATTTCAATTCAATATAAAAATTACAATTGAGTGTATTCAGATATTTAAGCACCAAAGCTGTGACAGAAGTTACTTGAAAAATACTTCAAGGACTGATTGCATCACATGCAACGTAGATTCTCTGTATAATTACACCCTGCTGATGACTCCAACCCAAACATACGAGGCTTTTGTGAAGTTACACACCCCCTGATGTAACAAAAATGTCAATATTTAGTAGTAGTTAGTTAATTTTATTTGTATAACACCTTTCACAGACAACGGAATGTCACAAGGTGCTTCACAAAAAAATAAAACATCAATAATAACACAAATAAAACACTACAATAAAAGTAGAAATACAATTTCCTTTTTTTTATCATTTCATTTAAGGACATCAGTTCCCCTGAGATGCAATCAATGTACCTCAATGTACCATTGAAATAAAGTGGGCCAGTGGCGTCAATTCAGTCAAAGCTAAGGTATGGCAAGGTTACGAGTCACAGAACTTAACTAGAGTATCAATCAACACGTCCAGCAAATACTCATCACAGAAGTCTGCTATGGAGCTGATCTGTGTGGTCAGGAAAATTGGAACTTTTTCAAATGCAGTCTCGCTCACTGCAAAAACTCAAAATCTTACCAGGAATATTTGTCTTATTTCTAGTTAAAATGTCTAATTTTTAGTCAAAAAATCTCATTACACTTAAAACAAGAGTCATCACCTGAAAAATAACTTGTTATTTGACCATTTTCATCTGTTTCAAGTAAATTTTCACTTGAAATAAGTAGAAAAATCTGCCAGTGGAACAAGATTTATCTTCTTATTACAAGCAAAAAAATCTTGTCCCACTGGCAGATTTTTCTAGTTATTTTAAGTGAAAATTTACTTGAAACAGGTGAAAATGGTTGTTTTTGAGTCTTGTCTTAAATGTAATGAGATTTTTTTTTAGAAATAAGACAAATATTCTTGTTAAGATTTTGAGTTTTTGCAGTGTATAATAAATAGTGAAATCGATCATGTTGTTCTGATTTGCATTTGTAGTTATTCTATATGTATTAAGTAATAGAATAATCAATACAAATAGACACAGAGTAATTCCATAAATGTATTTAAAAAACAAACATTTACATTTTCCCTTGAAGCCAAAGTGTGGCGGTTGCCATACCTTGCCATACCCAATTGACGCCCCTGAAGTGGGCATCTTAAATCCTCCCAGCCTGATCAGCTGGTCACACAAACCCAAACAGCCTCAGAAACCCAGTGTGTGTGTGCGGAGCTGCTCACCTGGGTCAGGTCCTGGTCGGTCAGCAGATGCAGCTCTCTGGGTTTGAAGCAGTTCTGACATTTACTTTTATTAAAGAAGTTCGCCTGGAATTTCCTGCAGGGGTTTTCTTTCGCGGTAGACATTATATATGAGAACTTAAAGGAAATAAATAAATAAACTTAACGCTGTAACTTGTTTTTCCCCTCCTGTATCAGTGCTGGAGTTGTAATCCCGCACCCCCACCACCCCCCACCTTATCCCAGCTTGGGGAAAGCTCCAGCACTCCGTTGCATGTTCAATTAAAAGATAAGTTTCAGGTAAATGCAGTAAAGCCCGTGTCTGGTCGTCCCTCAGCCCGCTGCCCCCCCGGGCGTGTTACTCCCTGCTTGCAGATGAATAATCAGCCGCCATCAAGCCAGCTGCCCCCTGCCTGGGACACCCTCAGTCCATGGCCCGCCACAAAGGGAAGTTCAGACAAGGTGGGTAATATCCAGTTAGATCAGCAGTGGGGTGGGGGGGTCCAGATCAATAATGTAGGGGAGGGTGAGAGTAAAAACTGCAGAGAAGTTCAGCCCACTGAGCTACATGTAGCCGCGGCGGCTAACACGCACAAACACTGGATCTGGATCTGGATCCCCCCCAAACCTCCTCTCTGGCTCCCACTTTGCTTTTACAGGGAAAAAAGAAAAGTCCCGGAAGATTCTCGACGGTTTCCAGCCTGGTGGAGGGTTAAGGGCGGCTGCAGGAGTGTTTTAGGGGAGAGCTCCACGACCAGCAGCGGTGGTTTATTTTCTTCTTTCCCGAATGGAAGGGGGAGTGGAGAGGGAATGCTGTGGAGATCTCGCGATAACTGCGCGTCAGCGCCGCCCACTGGCGGAGCACGGCAACTGACGCGTTTACGTTCCCAGGATTGATGACACACAGATGGATGTAGGAATAAGTCATCTTGTTTTTTTGTTTTTTTTTTCACAATATGTTTATTGTCATTTTTTAGTTTTTCCAGACATACAACATTTACACATACATTACATAGACACACATACACTTAGCTTGCACCATTTTCAATTGAAATATAAATAATATATTGAATTAACCAATCAGGGAGGAAAAATAAAATAAATTAAATACATTAATTAAACAGAAATTTAAAAAATAAATAAATAAAAAAAATGTAATTATATTTATTTTTTTATTTATTTATTATAAATTTAAAAAAAAGTTATTTTCAGGCAAATCTTGCACTTTCATCTGTGATAATGTTCATATATGGTTCCCAGAGTTCAGCAAAGCCCTTTCGTATCGTTTTCCTTTAGCAATGTACGTTAGTCTTTCCAGTCCGATACAGCCAGAAAGCTCCCTTATCCACACTCTCAATGTAAGGGCATCCATACTCTTCCAACCTAGTGCAACAGCTCTCCTGGCCTGAAGAAGTCCAAAGTCCAGAACTCTATATTGCTTTGATGTTTGTATTGTTTTGTTTTTTTAATCCCTTGTGTTAGAATAATTGAACATAAAGTGATCTCATTTTTTTTTTTAAATCTCTGTTATTTCTTGCGGCTCCCGACAATTTTTGTAGAAGTGGGGGCAAAATGGCTCTTTTGATAATAAAGGTTGCGGACCCCTGACCTAAGTGTTAGAATAATTGAACATAAAGTAATCTCATATTTACTCCAACTGCCTTTACATAAAAACTAAGCTTGTTTGGTGTGTATGTACAACTCAAATTTGAGAATGAGAATATGAGAATCAGAATCAGGTTTATTTGGCCAAGTCAGGTCAGACAAGACTGGGAATTTGACTCCAGTTGTTTCGCTCACTGTACAGTAAATAGACAAATGACAGCTCTTATTAACATATATACAATTTAAAAAAAAGTGAAAAGGGCATTATGAGGTAGACATGTGTATTGAAAGGTGCATTGTTACAGCATATGAGTGTGTTATTATGAGGGTGTTTTTTTTTAAATCCACTATCATCTCCACAGTTCCCAGAATTTATGACACACAGATGGAGGTAGGAATAAGTCATCTTGGTTTTTGTTTTAAATCCTTGTTTTTTTAAATCCTTGTTTTGAATAAGCTAACTCAGGGGTCTGCAACCTGCATGCGGCTCTTCATCCTCATTGGCCTTTGGCCTTGAAAAAAACCCTGAACATAAATAAATGATATTTCATTTTTACTCATGCTATTAGTTTATTTTGTTGGGCAGTTATCATGGAGTTTGAGTTGATGCCATCTAATTTTAAAAGAACAATTTTTAATTTCTATATTTCTATATTTATTTTTAAAGCTGCTAAGCTGCAGCAAATTTTTTTCTTTATATTAAAGTGGGGTAGTTTTTTTTTTTTTTACTTTTACACAAATATAGACTGAAATTGGCCTACAGTTCACAGTTTAATTTATTTCAAAGTACGCCTACAAATGCACACTGCACTTCTGTTGTTATATTTAGGGGTTGTAACAGCTAAAATAAATAAAAGATGAAAACTTTTATCTCTGTTATTTCTTGCGCCTCCTGACAAATTTCTTTTTTGTAGAAGTGGGGGCGAAATGGCTCTTTTGATAATAAAGGTTGCGGACCCTTGAGCTAAGTGTTAGAATAATTGAACATAAATGAATCTCATATTTACTCCAATTATCTTTCCATATAAACTAAGCTTGTTTGGTGTGTCAAATTTGCAGAGTTTGTTTTGTAGAGAGAAGTCAGATAGCGTTACTGCGGATGAAGTCATCAAAGAACTGCTCCCATGGTTGAATATATACCATGGTGTTTCAAGGTCAAGGAGGAACATGCATGTATCAAGTTGAAGATAAGGAGTTGTGTAAACGTGAAGAATTGCAGCTGTGTTTTCCCTCTCCCATATTGTAACTAGGGACATCCTTAAGGAAATAAGAGAGGGGTCAGCAGAATGCGCTTCAGAGCGGTAGGAGATTGTAACTGAACGCATCTCTGTCTGTTCTCCTTGCAAGTAAAGATTTAACCTCTTCTCTTTCTCTCTTTTGTATTATGTTTTTGATGTTGTAGGTTGTTTAAACCTGACACCAAGCTATAAAATGTTTATTAGATATTAAACTAAATGCTGACCTACAAGTTCTGTATTCTGATTTGATTTGAAACGAGAACGGCCAGTCCTGCTGAAGGATTGCTTTGTCACCCTCTGACCACCTCAGTGTCTGCTGTCTACATCTGTTTTTATTGTCATCCCTGTAGTAACCGTTGTGTATGTGCGTCTCCTCTCTCTTTTCCTCATTCTCTCTTTCTGATCTCCCTTTTCCTGCTCTGCCCGGCTGGACTTCAGCAGGAGGGTCCCCCCTTATGATCCAGGTCCTGGTCCAGGTTTCTTCCCTCCTAAAGGGGAGTTTTTCTTGCCACTGTTTGGCTTAAGGTTTTCCTCCCACTTGGGGAGTTTTTACCTGCCAGTGTTGATGTAATAAATGCTCGAGCGTCATGTTCTGGGTCTCTGGAAAGTGCCAGACGCTGTATAAATAAAATTGAATTGAATTGAATTGATTAACTTTAACTTTATTCATTTATACAGCACTGTATCAAGCAAACAGCAACTCCATTTGCTTTATAGAAGGAAACAATATATAGAATACAAAATAGTTCAAAGCAAAAAAAAGAAAAGCTAAAACAATACAAAATAATAATTACAATAAAGCACAATAATAAATATTATAAATGTACACTATAATAGAACATGTAAGATGATTGATTTGCAACATTACATTTCAATAAATTCACCTGAAGTACATCTGATCTGGAAGATTTAATTAAAAGATAATCTTCGAACTCGAGCGAATGTGCATCACGAACTCTGGGAATCACAAGTCGTCTGCAGTTTGGCAGCAAACGACTCTGTTGGGACAGTATGGAACCATGATGAGCATTACAAGTAAGGAGAAGACATTTAAATTCAGACATGGATTTAAGAGAAACCCAATGAAGAGAGGATGAATGCAGCACTTTGGATCGGCTGGAGGCTGAGCATCTCTGCAACATCCTCCATTTCACCTTTGTCCAATCTGGATGTAACAAATGCAGGGAGCAGTTTTTCTGCATCACCCTGAGAGATTTTTAGTAATATTGTGAAGGCTAAAGAAAGCAGACCTAGAGGTTTGATTAGTGAATGGTTAAAAGGTGAAATCCTGATGAAACCAAGGTTCTATATACAGTATCACTGGGTGTCCAAATGAATGCCACAGAGTGACACTCAAGGGATGATAGTCTTTCTGTAAGATACAATCTCTACCTCGTCTGTGTTCAGTAGGAAGAAATCAGCAGTCATCCAGGTCTTAATATCGTTGAGACAAGCTTGTGATCCAATGAGTTTACTGGTCTCGTCTGGCCTCATGGATGAATACACCTGAGTGGAAATTCATGCCATGCTGCTGAGTGATAGCACCCAATGTTGACAGAAGTTTAGAAATACCGACATAAGAGTAAATAATGACCACGTGTAAGAAATCTTTCATTCTAAATGCATAAGTTTAAGTATATATATTTAAAAAAAGCATGTTCTCTTGAACATGACGTGACATGGACCCAGATCTCTGAGGAATGTTTCTGGCACCTTGTTGAACCGATGCCACCAAGAATTACAGCAGTTCTGAGGGCAAAAGGGGGTCCAGGCCGGCACTAGTCGTGCCTGACAAAGTGGGTATTATCCTCTCAGGTTCATGCACGTCTTGTTTCAGTAGCCCATTTCTCACAGTGTGCCTTAGTCTCTCAAGAATTATGAAACCAAACCAGACCTTGTTAATCCGGGCAAGGTCCAAAACGCGTGGCATTGCTGTGTTTTCTTTTCCCAGTTATGTTGGTCTTAGCTGATTTTCTTCTCTTCAGCTAATCCCCCTCTTTTCAACATTTTCTCCCATCTTCTACTACTCTTTCTCTTCTTCTATGATTTGAAGAGTTTCCAGGTGTCTGAGCTACGTGTGACCATTTTCTCAACATTTTCACCTGATTTCAGCAATTTTAGTTGAACAGTTTAAACTCTTATGAATTGATTCAGTTTTTCAAAATGTTTTGTAGTTTTTAAAGTATTAACTGTGGTTTAATCTTTTCTGAATTCGGAATGTGTTTTTATCTATAGAGATGTTCTGGTTCAGTTCAGGTCTGATTTTGTTCCTCTTAGTGTGGTTTTGGTTGTGTTTGGGCAGTTGGTTCATGCTTCTGGTTCTGTCTGAGATGGTTCTGGTTCTGTTTGGGATGGATCTGGTTGTATTTGGGTGGTTTTGTTCCCTTTCTGGGGTGGTAATGGTTGTAATCTGGGTGGATCTGGTTCTGTCTGAGGTGGTTCTGGTTAATGTATGACTTTTCTGCAGGTTCTATAACACAGATCCGTTATTGTTACCGGTTCAGGCGAGAAAATGGTGATAAAGTTGGTGCTGAGTTGTCTAACCTTCAAAATAAAAGTATCTTATGCAGAGTATACATGCTCATTTCACTTTTTTTCCAAGTATAACTAGATAACTACATCAAAAAGACTCAAGTGAACAAAACTTTACTACGATATTTCTTTATGTGGGGTGATTCTGCTTCTGTCTTTGGTGGTACTGGTTCTGTTTGGGAGGGATTTGGTTGTCTTCGGGTGGTTTTAGTTCTTTTCTGGGGTGGTAATGGTTGTAGTCTGGGTGGTTCTGGTTCTTTCTAAGGTGGTTCTGGTTACATTCTGGGCTGGATTCTGATTCTGTCTGAGGTGGTTCTGCTTAATTTATTACTGTTACTGTTACCGGTTGAGGCAAGAAAATTGTGATAAGGATAAAGTTCAAATCTTCAAAATATTTTTTTAAGTGTAAAGTAAAACTACCTCAAAAAGACTAAAGTGAATTAAAATCCCACAAAACAAAACTTAACTACGGCATCTCTTTATGTCTTATAAAATCTACTCAAAACAATGTAGCAAATGAACCTAAGATGTTTCTGTGTGCATTTCTATTTAAAGGAGCCGTCTGTAAGAAATGTCCAAAACTGGTACTGCAGTCACTTTCAAAATATTGTTGAGCGCGTTTACCCTCCCCCTCCTCCCCCCGACCAGAGGTTGCCAGGTAGGCTGCAGAATGCAGCAGGAACGTAGGCTGCCATGGCTGCGATAATTAGAGCCGAGCTGGCAACCCGGAAGCCGAAACACTAATGACTTGGTGATTGGGAGATAGGTGGAGGGTGGAGCTTCAGAAACAATACTGACTTGGTGATTGGGAGATAGGTGGAGGGTGGAGCTTCAGGCCAAAACAAAAAATGACAACATAAACATCAGTTGAGGGCTGCAACTCCTCTTTTTAAACTGGAATATTCTGGCTTGAGTGCTGTTGTCAGTGACATAAGTATTTGAAATGAACATGATTTTTAAATGTCTGTTGACATATCGGGGTCATTTTATGATTCGTTTAATTATTGCTCTTACATACAGCTCCTTTAAAGAACAATTAAATGTGATTTGTATTTTAAGTTTTCCAATAAACTTTGAAATAGCAGTTCAATGATAAAATTTGCCCCCTAATCCCATGATGGAAGTGACACTCGCAGTCATGGTCCATCCCTTCATGCTGGCAACAAGGGTACATGCTTGGGATAGTGTACACCCCACATGTGTGTATTAATGGCTGACTCAAGCGGAGGCTATTATAAGCCGGGCGTTCCAGCGGACAGCAGTGGGTCAGGCTCTCAGAGGACCTGAGCCATGTGAATGGACAGAAGAGGGACAGAAGGGGAAGAGAAGAGCCTCCATTACTGCTGTAAATCCAGAAAACAACAACAGCCAGTCCTGCTGAAGGATTAGCTCCTTGTCCCTGCTGTAAGTGAACCAATAATAACACAGATTACAGGTGTGTGTGTGTGTGTGTGTGTGTGTGTGTGTGTGTGTGTGTGTGTGTGTGTGTGTGTGTGTGTGTGTGTGTGTGTGTGTGTGTGTGTGTGTGTGTGTTGGACAGTTGCTATACGTGCACCAAGCTGACTAACTTCAGTCACGAGAAGCCAAGTCTAGGAGCTGGGTTTCTGGAGCCATAAGAGTTTTTATAGCGGATTGGGTTTTAGCCTAATGTGTTTTTCCAAATTAAGGAGGACAAATAAGGTCATTCATTCCTTAAACATGCCGGGCTCCCCGGTCGCCCCCTTCGGGGTATCCAGTGACAACATCCCAGCCGCAAGATACTGCAAGACATTTGTGTGAAGGCACCACGGCCAGAATATATTTAGCTGTTCTTCTCTAACTTAGTTTACATGCCGAGTGTATTAGAAATGTCTCCAGATACAACCACTCTACAGGCAAATACAGGTATAACGTACCTGTCCACACATGACAAAGGACTGTAGGCCTTATCTGGCACGTGGAGACGGAGACTGTAGTCTGAAGTCACACAAAGCAGGTGTTTTATTTTTCTATTTCAGATTTAAAAAGTTTGTTTTATTAGATGGAATATTAAACTACTTTTAGTAAGTCTGGCAGCATCCGTCTCGTTCTGCAAATCCCTTTTGATGCCACTGGCACAAATAAAAAAAACAATAGCGGTAGCTCAGAGAGCTACGCTGGATGTCACAAACAAACAAACCAAAGCAATGAGAAAATACATGTTTGATTGTACATGATCATTAAAGTAATAAAGGCAGGGTAAGGGATTTCTAGATGACGTCATGCCTGTTGATATTTCAATCAAAACATCAACAAAACACAGAGAGCCAGCTCAACAACACGCTTAAATGAAAAATTTTGGATTTTGGTGAATTAGGAGTGTACCTTTAATGGTTTAGGAAGGAACAAATACACCAAACTGTTTCAGAGGCTCAAAGTTTACTTGTGTTTTATTGTCAAAACACTCGTAGAAAGTTTACTTATCAGTTCACTTTATGATTATTAGTTTCTTTATAAAGAGCTAATTCACAGCAATTGTAATATTAGTACTTCATTCCTCCTTTCATCTTATCAGTAAATGGGTCTATACCCCTCTCCCTCACAGCCATTTTCCCCGGTACAGAACGTACCACAGCACGTACCACAGCACTTACTGTAAACTAGGGTGTGATGACTCATACAGGGCCACCCAAGTGTTATTATTCAAAACAACCAAGTTAGCATCAGAACTGCGAATAAGACCCTTGGATCAACAACCTTTCCTACAAAACTAACATTTGTCATTCACTGGTGATCCTACTCCCCATTTTTGGACAGCTTTTGTTGAGTTGATATTAATCTACTTGTCACTTGGGCAACATCACATGCTTTGTTTCTCTGAACAGTATCCAGAGGCAGTTTTTCTGCATCCATTGGTACTTCTCCCTTTAAATTAATCTTAATCTTAATCTTAAATTCCAGTTCAAGTACAATCCGATTCAAGTGACTTGTTTATAATCCAGTTCAAATGAATCATATTTAGTTCATATAATTTCAGTTCAATCAAAATCATTACAAATGTAATATTTAATGCCACCTGAATTGAGGTTTCTCCCTTCTCCCTTAAATCTGTTGATGTTTGTCTAACAGGACAGAGGACAGATGTTATGACCAACAGCTCCCATATGTTCTGAATGAATACAATGTTGGGGACTGTTTCCCTAAAATATTACATTAATGGGAGTCCAGACAAGTAAACATTTGCCAGTATTAGTCTCTATAATTGGGACAATGTTGAACACAAAAGGCATTTTGCACACTTTTTGTCCAGGGTGAGTTAACAGTACGAAGGTGAGGTTCAGACTTGATTCTCCTCTGAGCCAGGAGTAGTTCCCGTCAGAGAGGTGACACATGCAAGCATAAAGCTGAGAATGTGAGATGACATAACACTATATGTGGCTCTAAATACTGGTGTTTTGTCTCTGCAGTACCAGCATGCAACGTTGTGGTGCAATGCAGATAGGCTTGCCACCCGTTCCTTGAAATACGGAATTGTTCCGTAATTGGGAATTAAAAGTTGCGTTCCGTATTGATCCAATACAGACACATATTATGCTCTTATTTATTTATGTCATAATATGCAGGTGAAGGTCGGAAAATTTGAATATATTGCAAAACTTAATTCGTAGTAAATTCAACTAAAGGTGAAACAAATATATGATTATGGCTCACAGTTTATGAAAACTCCAAATAAAAAATCTCAAAAAATTAGAATATATTATGAAATCAATAAACAATTCAATCATCAAAATGATATCAAATAAAGGCTTAACATATCTTGCTTTGGCTGTAATGAGACTATGTAATATACATGTATTAGTTTCACCTTTTAAGTTGAATTATTGAAATACATTTACTTTAACACCATATTCTTCACCTGTATGTATATTCTAAATCTTGGCTGATGTGGACATACAAGCATAGAAGGCTATTTCAGCTGCTAGTATGGTTGTCTGTCTGTACAGTCATGCAAGTTCAATGCTATTAAAGCACTTTAAACTTTAAATCAAAGCGTTTTGTTTTTTCGTATAAATAAATACATTTCTATGCATTTTAGAAGTTTTGGGGATGTCCTTTTTTTTGGCGTCTGCGCTGCTGAAATCGGGGCGTCCCTTATTTCTATTTCTGAAAGGTGGCAACCCTAAATGCAGACGTCTCCTCAGTCAGTTTTAACAACCAAAGGAGATTTACAGCTTGATCTGTCCTTTCAGTCAAATAAGCTTTTTTGCGTCAGTAACCGACATTATATTCGTTTTCATAGGAGACCTCATCAATCCTGCCAGCCCAGAGTGTTGGCTCCTCCAGACTCTTCCCGTGTCGACTGCTCTCTCCTACATCCCCAGCATGGACGTCCCCTCGGCGATGGTGCTGCCCCTGCTGATCGTCTTTGCAGCAGGGGTGTACTACATCTACAACGAGGTCATGCACTTCATGTCCAAGTCCATAGCGCGAAACAAAGTGGTGGTGATCACCGATGCTGTGTCTGGTGTGGGAACAGGTAAATTATGGATTTGATTGTTTGACTTGATTGGGATTCACCCTCCTTTGTTAGATTCAGTATGATGTCAGATGCAGACTTTTAAGGTGATAGAGCCAGGATAATTTCTTCCATCTCTTGTATCGTATTCAGTGAAACAGTTGTTTCACTCTCTCGCTCAGAAACCTGTGAACTTGTGATTTCAACATGAGACATAACGTGCATGAGCTTGAGCCATCGTAAATCTGTATAGATGTACATATTACAAGAATGAGTAATCCATATAGACTCTTCCTCTGAACTGCATTTGAAGATATTGAATTGTGCAGGGTTTTGTTGGTACTTGGATCAGTGACATGATTTAGCCCCAAAGCTAACTGTTTCCCCTGTGTCCTGGTTTCATGTTTGGCGAGGTTAATAGCTTCATATTCACATCAATTACAATAGAATCCTAGTAAATAGTTTTCTTATTGTGTCCTTTTTCACTTCAGCTTTATTTATATAACATCAAATCATGACAGACGTCATCTCGCGGCACTATTTCTAACTAATAGTTATATCTAAAAATCACAGCTTCTAACCACTAGATATGAAGCCATAGTTAGCAACTTAGCTTTCTTTAAGGGTTGAAACCTGGTTAGCATAAAAAATAATAAACAGGTGGTCCCAATCAAAACCAAAGGCCGTTGCATTGTCCCACATATCAAGACACGTTACTGATTTGTGAGCTACAGGAGGTTTGGTAGTTATATTACATTTCTTTGTACAGACCCAAGCTGCTTTCCAATCAATCTAGGATAATTGTCAAATGAGTTTTAGCTTAAGCTTATGGATATGAGAGCAACGATGTTGTAAGGAAGTTATTTGGCATGTTTGTTCCTTCCTTTTCAGAGTGTGCCCATCTCCTCCACAAGGCTGGCGCAAGGCTGGTTCTCTGTGGGACTGGCTGGGACAAGCTGGAGTCCCTGTACGACGCTCTGACTAGCGGTGCCAACCCCAGGGAGGTGAGCAAAAACGAAACAAAACAACATTTCTGCACGTTTGCTCTGGTCCAGACTCTGACTAAACTCTTCCAAGCTGCAATTGTCATTTTTATTTCGTGGTGCTGAGTCAAGTTTTGGCCAAACCGTATGAAGCAATAGCAGCTCTTTCAGCACGATAGTATCATGTTCAATAAATATGCTGGAAACTTCTCCTCACAGAAATCCAAGCTCCTGTCCCACTAAAACCTCTTGATCGCCAGTAGAAACTATTAGGTAATGCTGACACGTGAGGTTTGAAAATATAAGTTTGGTCCTTGTTTTGTATCATAATCCTGCTGTGTCGCCACCTCCCAGATCACCACTTCCTGCTGTCAACACAATGGCAGGATATCCTTTCTGACAGCGCGCTGTCCTCACGGGTGTTCAATACGCAGGCCAAGGCACATGTGTCCGTGAGGCCAGAGCAACACTAGTTGGCTGCAGTTGCACAAAACTAATCAATACCTGATTTTTCCTGTCCCGCTATACATGTGCGTAATCATCAAATATATTTATCATTTTGATTATGCCTCTCTTATATTACATATTTCTTCAAATCTTCCTTTAATTTCTACTGAACTTTTTTATTTCAATTAAATTAAATTAAAATCCTTTTATTTGTATGAATTAAATACAGTCCAATAAAATTCAAAGTCAGTTATAATCCAATTTATTTCAGTGGAGTCCAGATTAAGAATTCATAAATGACCAAAATGTAAATTCATAATAAAATAAAAGCTTGTCCATAGATTCAAGGGATTTCTTCTTTTGACATTTTTTTTCTGTCATTTGTTAATAATGGTTTAATTATTGATCACAGCAGCAGAGACATTTACATGTGGGAGTGGCTAACCAAGATTTCCAAAGACCAAGTTGACAAATTCAACAGGAGAAAGTGAGAATCTAAGAAAAACGCTGCACAACTGGGACAAAGTTTAAGCCACCTTAAACCATTTTTGATTTATACTACTAGCAAATGAAATGAAAGACCTTGGAGGGGTGATGAGGAGACTGGCGGAATAGCTGGGATGCTTCAGGAACATATTCAGGACTCTAAGTCTCCTCCTGGTTTTAAGATAACATGAGCAGAAAGAGACTGCGAACAGAGCTGTAAGAGAAACAGAGGAGAGAGTTTATTACACCATTATAGAGCTTATAAAACATCCGATAGCATAACCCTAAACATATTAATGTGAAGCAGCATCTCTGCACCCTGGATATTGAATTTTGAAGTTTCCCTCCATGTTGTTAAACGAGAGAGAGCTGTATGTAGTTGTTGCCAGGCAACAATCAATACCCTGGTGAATCTTTGGAGAGTTCAGCCTCACCTCTTTTCCTGCTATGTGTCCATCTTTCAAACAGTTTGGATGTTTATTAATTCATGGGTTTATGCAGCTCTTTTTATGCAAGAGTATGTGAAGACAATATAAAGGTCAACAAAAAGCGTTTCATTTAAATTCAGTTGTCATTGTGATGCAAGAAAAGGTTGCATCAAGTAACGGTCAACAAAATCAGAACATGGTCCTTTTTGTACCCTTTTTGAAATCAATTACTGTCAACATGCTAAATTAAGTTAATTTCCCATCTTACTGTTGAGCATATGTGGACATGATAATAGTATTTTTCAAACGTCTCTTCAATGTTAAGCTCTTGTTCAGTCTTTAATACCAGAACGACAGATTCTTGAAGCATTGTCCAACCACACGTGTCCCTCCCCAGACATTTGCTCCAAAGCTGGTGATCCTGGATTTCAGCGACATGGACACCATGGACGAAGTGGTGGCCGACTTGATCGACTGTTACGGCTGCGTGGACGTGCTGATCTGCAACAGCAGCATGAAGCTGAAAGCCCCTGTTCAGAACGTCTCCCTAGAACAGGACAGGAACATCATGGACATCAACTACTTTGGCCCGAGCAGCGTTGCCAAAGGTGGGCAGAGCTTTGATTGAAATCTCCTGTAATAAGACACCAGTTACTGTGGATCAGCTTGAGTTGGTTATTGATTTTATCCAACTGTTAATATAAAGGTGTTCTTCCAACAATGATCTCAAGACGATCGGGGCACATTATACTGGTCAACAGCGTCCAAGGAAGACTGGCTGTCCCTTTCAGAAGCTCATGTAAGTGGCCACCTGACGTCATTACACAAATAGCCCAAGGACTTACATCCAGAGGTGGGTAGTAACGAGTTACATTTACTCCGTTACATTTACTTGAGTAAGTTTTGGGAAATGTTGTACTTTTAGAAGTAGTTTTGAATCACTATACTTTTTACTTTTACTTGAGTAGATTTGTGAAGAAGAAACTGTTACTCTTACTCCGCTACATTAGGCTACGTTGAGCTCGTTACTTTTCTTTTATCCCCTCCACGTAATAATCAATCTCATGACATCACTGGGTGATTCTTTGGGAAAAATGTTTGTTTTTGCATGTTTTGTCACATTTACACAGACTCAAACACACACAGAGTTTCTATGAGTTCATGGGCTTGTTCTAGTGCCTGGTTAAAAAAGAAAAGTACAAAGGCTTGAAATTTTGTGCTACTTGTGCTTAATTTATTTTTTATTCTGTTATTCTTTTATTTATTTTATTATTTATTAAAGTACTTCAATTTACTTTAAGATTATTTTAATTTAAGTTATTTTTTATCTTTTATTAATTTTTTTATTATTTTATTGATTTAATTTGCCTGAAGATGATTATTTTGTACTTTTGTCTGTTTGAATGGTTGTGTTAAAAAACATAAATCAGACGTTACTCAACAGTTACTCAGTACTTGAGTAGTTTTTTCACCAAGTACTTTTTTACTTTTACTCAAGTAATTATTTGGATGGCTACTTTTTACTTCTACTTGAGTCATATTATTCTGTAGTAACAGTACTTTTACTTGAGTACAGTTTTTGGCTACTCTACCCACCTCTGCCTACATCACAACTGAAAAGTAAAATAGATAAAATAAAAACGGATAGGTGCTGATTTTACATTTTCCTATGGATTTCACAAAGCAACAGGGGTGTTCATTACCTTTATTTAACCAGAAAAGACCTCACTGAGCTCAAAAATCTCTTTTACAAGGGTGTCCTGGCCAAGACAGCAGCAGCACATTTAACAGGATTACAGAATTTCAAACCCACATACACACAAATGACCGTGCAATTTAGTAAAAACTATGATATCTCAAATTGCAGGGTTCATTAAAATGCAATAAAAGAATCATTAAGGGATGTAAGACTATCCTCAAAAGTCAATAAGAGACGTAAAAGAATCAGCCTGATAACTTTACTTCCAGATCATTTCACTTCCTTATAAAAGCATCTAACAGAACCGGTTTACTAAGTTTCAGGTCTCTTTGCAAGTTGTTCGGGGTACCGGGAGCAGCAGATCTGAAAGCTATTCTCCCCATTTCTAGACAGATCTTTTGTACATATGAAAGGAGTTGATCCTGAGACTGTGTCTTCATGCCTGATGAAGGTTTGGAGATAACACGGCAGCAGTCCTAGAGCTGATTTGTAAATTAAATCATGGCGATGCTTCAGCCTACACACACAAGCGTGCGGTAGAAAATGATGACTAAAGGTCTTAAAGTCTTGGACCTCAGAGCACCATGATAGACGGAGGCCAGAGCATGTGGATGGTGTGAAGGTGGATGCATGTTAATCACATCGCCGTGGTTCAGTGGTGACAAAAACGTTGCTGCTATCCTTTATTTAACCAGGGTCTAGTTGAGATTACAATCTCTTTTTCAAGAGATACCTGGCCAAGAAGGCAGCAGGTAGTTAAAACAACATCAGGCAAAAACAAAGCAAGAAACAATCAACACTGACAGAATAAATCAAACCTGCTGACGAGTGAGAGATATTCTACTAGTCCTCAGCCTACATCTGAATCAAGCACCCATCTGAGATATAAATTATATATGAATTCAGTTTGGGATTGTCCACTGGCTCCAGATTTGTGAATTGCTTCACTTGGTTTGCCCAAATGAGACCCCAGTGAAACCCATTTTGAGCCCAGTTCCTTCCAACACTTTTGTATCTGAAAATAACCCGTCCAAACATTTCACATGAGACTGACATGGACAGTCTTATTTGAGCCTCATTTTTCTCCCCATTCATATTTGAAATGGACTCCATGTACACATCTTGGCTGGGTATAGAGTATAACTCCAGAAAGCTTCTCCCGATAAAGCAGAAAGCAATTAGAGGAGGTATGCTCTGTGTAACGCGTGGAATGAGACGTCCTAGCGGACTCGCTGCACCTCCTCTCTGCTGGTGTAAATATGTCTGTTGTCTTTGCTGCCAGACGCGGCCTCCAAACATGCTGCGCAGGCTTTCTTTGACTGCCTGAGGTCTGAGGTGGGGGAGTACGGGATCATCGTCAGCACCATCAGTCACTCTTTCATAAACGCCTCCGATGCGTCACCTGTCAAAGGACCTGCTCCGAAACAAAGCGCCTTGGCCGCATGTGAGTAAAACATCTGCTGTGACTGAATACCAAGAGACACTCCTTCACAATGGTAAAAATGTTGTGAAACGTTCCTCACTGCTCACTCACATCCAAACCTGGCTCTTGTCCTGCAGTTATCAACAGCCAGTTGGCCCACGGAGTACGCCCGTCGGTTCTGGCCAATGAGATCGTGCAAACGGTGAACAGGAAGAGGAAGGAGGTTGTGCTGGCCCACCCCATCCCCAGGGTGGCCCTCTACCTCCGCTCGCTCTTCCCACCCTTCCTCTTCGCTGTGCTGGCGGCGGGAGTGAAGGACTCGGTGCAGGCGGAGCAGATGCAGTAGGAGAAGGAGACGACACCAGACCTGTGAAGTAAAGCACAGCTCTTTTGGAAAGTGTATGCTCTGAAAGCTCCAGGATGTTTTGTGAAAACACTTGATGTCTGTTAAAGAGTTGGTTTTTAAGAACTGCTAAAACATGATGGAACAGAACTTTTTGGCCTATTTGGGGCAGAAAAAAAACAGACTTTAGATTAGCATAAGCATTTGCTAGAAAAAAGCGAAACAAACTAAGCCACAATACTCCTGAGCATGTGTCATTGCGTGTCTGCTGTATGGTGAAGGGCAAAGATTAGACAGTTTCCTAAGAAATTACTCATTGTGAGGCCTTGTTTTATTATAATGTCTGTAATAAATGTCTTCAATCAAATAACGACAATCCAATAATCCTGCTATGCTGCCCCCTACAGGCTAGATTCAGACTTGGCTTGTTCTGAGAGAACAGAGCAGTTCTAGTCTTAAAAGACAAATACAAACATGATATAGACATACTTATTAAATTGCAATGTTTTATTCTTTTCATGACAAAAGAAGAAAAAAAAGTTTTGTGAATGATTACAAGAAACTGTAGAGGCACCTCTTGTGTACCACCGGATACAAGCATCTGAGTCATGGGGGGCTCCGGTCAGGAAGTGCTGGAGATGATTTTAAAACAAAAGCTTAAATAACTGTAATAAATGATCATCTTGTTCACAGTATGTTTTCAGTACGATTAGTAACGGTTGTGTAGTGAGTGGAGGGGGCGTGGCCTCCTGCGACTGTAGCTGAGCACAAGGACTCATGGAACCATGTTTGGCTCAGAATTACTATTTTATTGGTGTTATGCTTAGACAACTTAATGCTCATCTCGTGCAGTTGGAGTTTCAGTTCAGCTTGTTTTTGAGTTTCATCTGTAATATGACATCGCAATTAAGGGTCGTGTTCAAAGTAATGGGACCCGGTTGCTGTTTGTGTTCTGACTGTTCTGATTGATGCTAATAAAGCCATATCTGCTGCTGTTGTGTGGTCTATTGGGGCTTTTCAGAAAAATACGTTGCTTCTCTAAAATCATTCCTGACGTCTTCCCCCATTGGCATTGCTTTATAGCTCCCCTCAATGTTCAAGAATGCCAAACTGCCCAGATGTTTTATACATTCAATCACCTCTGCAGATGATCAGTGTTAATCGAATGCATCTGATTAGCAGTAAATAGCTGCTACTTATTTACCTGATTCCTATGAAAACAGTAAAGATGGACTTGGTTTTCCAACAAACATCTACTGCATTAGTTTATTTAAAAAATGATAACACATATCTGAAGTTATACCCGCCAAGATCTAGTAAGGGCTGTAAGTTGTTTTTAATGTTGTAAAGGATAAAAAAAAAAACTGGATGTACTTACTTTTTTCACTTGACTGTATTGCTACATGTCATTATCAATATTCTGATAAAAGTTTAAAGCCTTTATCTGCCTGTTGCAGCCCCACTGGTGCTATCAGGCCAGCTGTGGGGCCCAAATACATCAGCCTCCTAAAGAGCCCCCACAGACATAATGTAGTCTACAGTTTATTTATTGTGGTTTGTGAATTGTGATGAAGTTTGAGCTCACAGTATTACTGACTGCGTTGCAGGCCTATTGAAAACCCCCAAAGCAAACTATAATGCAACCGTTGCAGTTTACAAATTGCTTAGCCTACTGTACAATAACATACGCCCACACAATACCCCACTCACAGTTGGTCAGATCTTTCTGTCAGACGATCTGAACAGCTTAATGCCAGACATGACTGAACATTGCTCTGGTAGCTCTAAGGCCGGTTCCCTCGACAAGCATTCAGCATAAATTGATATTTGCCTCCTAGCATCATACAGCCTCACATCAAAATGATGTGCACACTACAGGTTGCTCTAATAAAATAGTTTGCTTTAAATTTGAACTGCATGGGCCTAAACTCGCCTCAAGTCTGCAGGAGAGCACGACGGATTAGCTTATCCCCTTCCTGCCAGTGTTTCTGGATGACACATTTGATTCACAAGGTGTGATTTGGGCTCGTCAGTTGATGGCTTATTTATGCCATTAACTAGATTTTACTAGTCTAGCTAGTCTATGATTGATTGTGGTGGTGTCCCCCACTACGACCCTCAGGGTGGGGCCATCAGCTGGAAGCTGAAGATCACAGAAGCTTCATCGCTTTGGGACGTAAAATAATTGTAGTTACAGACCCTTTCCTCTAGGTGGAAGCAAAACAAAAATAATGACAGAGCCATGAAGACAACATGTTTTGTGTACAATAAAGTGTCTTATGTCTCCAACAGTAATGACATCAAGTATAAAAAAATAAGCTGCTTTTCCATAAACATTGGTTTGATGAAGGTAAAGTCTATGTCTGTAGTTGATTCAGAGGGTCTTCTGTTATCGTTATTCACAATTCATGTCACTTTATCAGTCTCCTGTGCCACCAGAGGAGTATGCCGTTGTCTTTGATGCAGTTCCCGGCAGTGCATTAAGGCTTTAATCATCTGCTCCCAAAGGTAAAGAATGTACTGTATCATCTTTTGACCCAAATACCATCGTTGTTGGCTAGGGCCGCCCCTTTATAAGCACCAAAGTGATGATCAAGATCAACAAGATGATCAGAAACATTGATATGAGAGAAACAAAATAAAAAACGAAATAAATACTATGAAAACACTTAATTTAAGATAATTTAAGATCATTCATAATTCTTATCTGTTGAAAACATTCTTAAAAAAAGAAATATAAATGGGCTTTGTAATGTCTATGTTTGTATTGTAAAAACAACAATGAAACATTTAAAAACATCTGTGACACCAAAATCTTTTAGACTTTTAATCTTTTTAAGAGAAAAGGAATAAATGTCTCCGTAAAAGACAAGCGTGTTGGTTGGTATGGAGGAAAGTCGGGGGAATGGGAATGGGAATTAGCCAATAGGCTACATTTGGGTGCATCTGCCTTTATTTTGTAAACGCATAATGATGTGTACTGTCCCTCCTTACCAAATAAATAAATTGAAATTGAAATTGAAATTGAAAGTGACCTTAAACATTCTATAAAACAGTAAACATCACATCAACATCTTCAAATTTCAGCTTCATAAACCTAATTTCATTGCATCCTTTAGCATCTCCTAGCATCCTTTAACATCCATCAGATGTAGTTCCAATCTAAAGCTATCAAAAATGCCCTTGAAAATACAGTTTTAAACCCTCGAGCATCATCTCTGCCATCATTGTTATGTCTGTTGTTGTGTTAATACATATATTTTTTTTCTAAATGTACGAATTGATTTGAGAAAACAAAAAAACCACGATCCCAGACTGTACAAGCTAATTCCTCCTCAGCCAACTTTAATGTTTCCATTCATGCGTTCACTTACGCGTCACTCAGATTTATCGCATTTCATTTTAACACATTTGGCACACAATATCAACAACAACCTGTCATGCAGGGTGTCCGGCGCTGACAAAAGAGATGTAAATGTGGGCTGGATTGAGCAGATCAGATCCCACCCGTGAGCGGCGGTGGGGTGGGGGAGAGTCTAGTGCGTCACGTCCAGCTGGTATGCGCTCGTCTGTCCTCCAGGTCACTCTCCTCGGGGGAGTTCCACATCTTTTGTCTGCGCGGCCTCGGGACAGCAATGCGCCTCTATAATGTTCACATGAATAAATGTAGCTCTGTGACATTTCCACATGTCAAACAGGGGAGGTTTCTTTTAAACAACTCAGCCGGACTCTTCAAATTGGCATTTTGAGAAGATGCATTTACATATGTCATGCAGAACTGTCAGTTCATGTATGTTTCATTGTGTGTGATGGGGTTTATTTAGGAGGGCGGGGGGGGGGTCTGTCCCATATGTGAAAGATTATTTAACGAGAGTTTCCAGAGATCATGAGAATGTCGTGTGACATGAAAATGAAAGTGTCAAATCGGCTTCTGCTAAAAGGTAAATCAAAGAGAAAAGCACCGAGGTGTGTTGCAATATCCGCGACTGATCTAAGCCTAATGGTTTCCCTCAATCATCCGTCTGAGCCGGCTGGCGAGCGATATGCTGATAAAACCCAAACATAGTGAAGATGATTGTCCTGAAGCAGCAGGCGGGTTGATGCATCCTGATCGCGAGGAAT
This sequence comes from Cololabis saira, assembly GCF_033807715.1. Classification (NCBI taxonomy): domain Eukaryota; kingdom Metazoa; phylum Chordata; class Actinopteri; order Beloniformes; family Belonidae; genus Cololabis; species Cololabis saira. The sequence continues at coordinate 20,443,469 of NC_084605.1, read as the reverse complement.
GGCTTGTACATGGAAATCACCTCTAAGGGAAGTCTGCAGCTCCGAAATGGTTTCGCTATGAGCCAAACGATCACCCTTATCAATTTTTAAAGAGTGTAGGTTATTGGCACCAAGCTGACTGATGGAGGTTACACGGAGGCCACGGTAATGATTCCCCGAGCTTTCACATACAATACCAGAGGGGCCGCCTCTTACTTCACAATACTGGATGAAAGCGGCCATGACCGCTCCAATGAGCTCCAATGAAATAAAACGACAGAAACACACAGCGTTGATGTTTCAATCATTAGATACAGTCGTCCTCTTTCATTCTTGGACACGTTTTAACTTATTTCAGCAATTGATTAAACATCTAGCTTATAACTGCACTGCTGAGGCGTGAGGCCAGTGTGCTGAGCTGAAGTCTTCAAGGGCTCTTAAAGAGGAAACATATGAAACTATCTCTTGTTTAGGTGTCTGAAGTGATTATCACCTAAAATCTTTTGGGAAAACAGACCTCCTGCAGACCTCCAGCAGACTCCAACAGACTCCAAAAGACTCCAACAGACTCCAGCAGACTCCAACAGACTCCAGCAGACCTCAACAGACCTCCAGCAGACCTCCAACAGACCTCCAGCAGACCTCCAACAGACTCCTGCAGACTCCAACAGACTCCTGCAGACCTCCAACAGACTCCAACAGACCTCCTGCAGACTCCTGCAGACCTCCAACAGACTCCTGCAGACCTCCAACAGACTCCAACCGACTCCTGCAGACCTCCAGCAGACTCCTGCAGACCTCCAACAGACTCCAACCGACTCCTGCAGACCTCCAGCAGACTCCTGCAGACCTCCAACCGACTCCTGCAGACCTCCAGCAGACTCCTCCAACAGACTCCAGCAGACCTCCAACAGACTCCTCCAACAGACTCCAGCAGACCTCCAACAGACTCCTGCAGACCTCCAACAGACTCCTGCAGACCTCCAACAGACTCCTGCAGACCTCCAACAGACTCCAACCGACTCCTGCAGACCTCCAGCAGACTCCTGCAGACCTCCAACCGACTCCTGCAGACCTCCAACCGACTCCTGCAGACCTCCAGCAGACTCCTCCAACAGACTCCAGCAGACCTCCAACAGACTCCTGCAGACCTCCAACAGCCTCCAACCGACTCCTGCAGACCTCCAACAGACTCCAACAGACCTCCAACAGACTCCATCAGACCTCCAACAGACTCCAGCAGACCTCCAACAGACTCCTGCAGACCTCCAACAGACTCCAGCAGACCTCCAACAGACTCCAACAGACCTCCAACAGACCTCCAACAGACCTCCAACAGACCTCCAGCAGACCTCCAGCAGACCTCCAGCAGACCTCCAACAGACCTCCAACAGACTCCATCAGACCTCCAACAGACTCCTGCAGACCTCCAACAGACCTCCAACAGACTCCTGCAGACCTCCAACAGACTCCTGCAGACCTCCAACAGACTCCATCAGACCTCCAACAGACTCCTGCAGACCTCCAACAGACTCCTCCAACAGACCTCCTGCAGACCTCCAACAGACTCCAACAGACTCCATCAGACCTCCAACAGACCTCCAACAGACCTCCAACAGACCTCCAACAGACTCCAACAAACTCCTCCAACAGACTCCTGCAGACCTCCAACAGACTCCAGCAGACCTCCAATAGACTCCAACAGACTCCAACAGACTCCTGCAGACCTCCAGCAGACTCCAACAGACCTCCAGCAGACCTCCAACAGACTCCAACAGACTCCTGCAGACCTCCAACAGACTTCAACAGACCTCCAGCAGACCTCCAACAGACCTCCAACAGACTCCAGCAGACCTCCAACAGACTCCTGCAGACCTCCAACAGACCTCCAACAGACCTCCAGCAGACCTCCAACAGACTCCTGCAGACCTCCAACAGACCTCCAACAGACTCCTGCAGACCTCCAACAGACTCCAGCAGACCTCCAACAGACTCCTGCAGACCTCCAACAGACTCCAACAGGAATGATTTTGAATTGAACCACTGCGGCTCCAAACCGGAGCAGCTGCAAAGCTGCTGGCAAATAATTTCGATGGTCACATCGGTCTGTTGGTAAAACATGAATGTGCTCTGTATTTATTTTCACCTCAGAAGTCAATACAGTGCAGAGTGCTAATTAGGAAAAATGATAACAGTTACCCGTTGGCTGTGCTGTACTTAACATAACTTTGGTTGTCCTTTGTTGGTGTCATTGATAACCAATCAAGTTTCTTCCCAGCAGGTACACAAGAAAGACGGGTGCTTTGACAAAGACATTGTTTTATTACAGATATTTCATCAAGACAGTAGAAAACTGTGAGAACTTTAGAAAAAAAAAAAAACACTCGCAATATGTCATCTTTAAGACAAGGCATGTCAGAAAATGTGTGTACTGGGTTTGTTGGACTCTGGTGCTGCAAAATTGTTTTGACTGCACATTCTGCATTTACATGCCAAGTCTCTTTACTGAGATGTGGTCCTGGTTGCAGAAACTATTGCAGGAACGACCAGAGCTGTCATATGCATGTCTGTAACAAAATACAACCGGCTAGTTACATAAACATCACTTCACAGCACTTCTGCTAAGCTGCAATAGATAGCATTCATATTTGCCGTGTTGACTTTCTTCCTCCAAAATTTGTAGGACTTAGTTTTTGCATTATTTATGCTTTGTAACAAACCACGTGACCACGCGACCACCCAACCCACTAATTGACCAAACAGCCAGCCAACCAACCAACCAACCAACCAACCAAAAGCCAAAATACCCCACCAAGCAGATGTTATAATCTACACCTGACCAAAGGGTGAATCAGCTAAATCAAACAATATTTAGTGTCTTAAATGTGGCTGTTATTAAACTCAAGTATTTCAGCTGAACGTAGTAGGACTCAGACCAACAAAATGACAGCTGTGCTAATTCTATTCTTTGAAGATAATGTTATCTCTGTTGTTGCGGAAAAGCTCACATCCACTGGTTTTTCTGTGTAACAAGCTAAATGGCTCTTTAAACTGGAGGGCTTTTTATTTGTAGGTCAGTCTCACACAGACGAACGTAATTCTCTTAGCTGCAGGATGAATCTCTTTAGCAATAAAATATTGAGAAAATCACAGACCATACTAAAAGTAGATTAGTTGATTTTCCACGGCCAGAGAATGTAATTATTGAAAGCCAAACTCCAACATTACCAATAAGAAATACAATATTTAGCAAAAAGTATCACCAACACGGAAATAATTTGAAAATATACATCTGAAAATGATAAAACAAGATTATTAGCTTAGCAGGACAGATGAATTAAAATGTACTGGTAAATTCATCTCAGGGATCGTATCCGTTGCTCCTTCCATCACCGTGATCCGGGAAGTCAAGTAAAAAAACGTGTACATTCTGGTCCACAATTAAACTGTCCTGTCAAGTAATCACAGAATCACATGTCATCTTGAGAAGGGATTTGTTTAGTCACAGAAGTCTTCCTAATCCCTCGGGTTGGTTAAAAGATTACACATATTCAATATTAAAGGGAAAGTTTGTCCTAATCTTTCATAAATCCCACTGTGCACTCTCTCGTATATCCTTTCATCTTCCAAATCTTTACTCACCGACACAACAGCATGTGAATGAGTGAAACCATGGTGCCAGCCAAATATTTTTAACACGTAATCCTTCAGTTTTATCTAGTTTATTTATTTGTTTTGGGGCTGAAAAGCATCCTAATGTTGGTTGTGATGCTGAAATCACGAGGGACCGCGGATGTACTTATGTTACCAGAGGGATTAAAATCAGCTTTGCAGTTGACCAAGTGAAAACCTTCATGTGGAGATGCAACACAAAACAAATTGAAGCATAAATCCTGAGTCTTTGTTCGGAAAAAAAAAGAAAGAATGAGATTTATATGATAAATGCAGTGCTCACGACATCAACTACTTTTCTCCCAGGATGTTGGCATGTCAGAACCGGAGATGATCTCACTCAAAAACAAAACCGTAAGTTGAACCTGTTACTAATGTTGTATTTTAAATACAGATAAATAAAATGAGGACATTTTTTATTTGCCAATACCACTTCTGTCCACAAGGGGGCAGTACATAAAGTGAACATTCACGCGTCAGCCCCTGGCTTAAGACACAAGTGCACCTCTAGTGGTATGACAAGACAGACATCTTTACGCCCCCGTTTGCTTAGAAGGGTTATTGGGACATAGGGTGTCTTTAGAAAAAGTTTCACCGTTTGTAATTGATGTAAATTCACAATTCTCATAAATATAGAATTTGGAAAGACATGAATGCGAAAAAAAAAAAAAAAAAAGTGGGCTATTCTATAGGAGATGGGTATTTCACATAAAGTAAACTAGCGTATAGCAATGTCTGCAGATGAGTTACTGTATTTACACGTGTAGACGGTTAGCACGGTGGTTAAATGGTGAACACTGTTGCCCCACAGCAAGAAGGTTCATGGTTCAAATGTGTGGAGTTTGCATGTTCTCCTCCAGCTTGGTGTTCTCCAGATCCTCCACCTTCCTTCCACAGTGTAAAGGCATGCCTGTCCAGGATGTACTTTGGAACTGCACCTTGAAGGCCTTATGGACGGGGGTTCACGTTGGGACGTTGTCAATTTGACTGAGAAGCATAAATTGCTCTTTAATCGCCACTAATGTGATGACTTTATCGCCGATTATGGAGCTACCGAGCAGGAGATGTAAACTTATAACTTTACAGTTAGCTGTCAGTATCACATCCTCACATAACTTCAGATCCAGCGCTAGATATCTGATAGTAGCTTTGAAGTCATGAAGGTTTATAAGTTCAGATCTTTTACTTCCTGTGCAGCACCACATGTGAACTTGAGTTGAGACAGTTGAGCTGAAATCGTACGTTTCCTCATTAAACCAACCAAAAGTAAATTGATTTAACATTCCTCTGTGGTGCTTGAGCAGCGTTGATCCTGGATGTGGTCAGCTACGATCCTGACAACATCGTAGTCCTTCTGCAGTTTTCACTGTGACCTATAAAACCCTCATCAGATATTTATTATTATACTTTACATTACTTATTTAATTGATTGATTGCCCACTTCTTTTACTTTAATTATTTGTTATTAATTAATTAACTATTGTTTTTTTATTTTATTTATTTACTTTTTTTTTTGGCTGCTCTCTCTCTCCTAAAATAACCATAATTCTAGAAAACCATCATGCTCATACACACCACACGTGCTTGCATACTGTACATAAACACACTCACACACCCACATACATGGTCACAAAACATTGACTTTGTTGTTTTGTACTGTTTTGTTTGTCTGTTTGTTTTGTCTGTTTTCTAGCGCCCCCTCTTGTCCTGTACCTGTATGCGTTTCTGTTTTGCCCACCTGTATTGTTACCTGTTTTAAGAAATAAAAAAATTATTTATTTTTCAAAAAAAATAAGAAATAAAAGAATAAAACCCGTGTCACCACTTTGACCTTGCTGCCAACTGTTTCTACTTTCAGATTTTTGACATGTCCCTCCTCGATTTATTTAAGTCCCATTTGAAAGCTCCTCGTGGTGGTTCTTTTGTGTCCAAATTGGTGTAAAACTACTTGGGTGGTTGCCATTGTAAAACTACAAACGATGGCAGTAGATTGTCCAAGGTAGCAACAGTAACTAAGGGGGGCGGGGCTTACTGATAGGTCAGTTAAATACAGTTCAATCCAATTATAGTGTAATCTTATATTATAAGTAAATGTCGTTCATTATAATCCATTCATACACAGTTTCACTCCCACTCCATCCATCCATCCATCCATCCATCCATCCATCCATCCATCCATCCATCCATCCATCCATCCATCCACCATCCATCCATCCATCCATCCATCCATCCATCCATCCATCCACCATCCATCCATCCATCCATCCATCCATCCATCCATCCATCCATCCATCCATCCATCCATCCATCCATCCATCCATCCATCCATCCATCCATCCATCCATCGGGAGCTACACACAACCCCCAGCTGTCTTTGGGCAGGTGCACCCTGGGTATTCCTATAACGCCGGTTCATAAAATCCTGAGTATGGACTGGGAACACATCCAACTATAGAGGAACATCCCAAGAAAAAAAAACCCCAAAAAAGGAGTATTTTGACACTCAGCATCAGCAAAGCTGTAAAGTAAAGGGAGACACTGGCCTCCTGCAACGTGATATCACCACGTCAGAGCCGTTGTGCCGCTGCCACCTCGCTGGCTGAGCATCGCTGTATTGGGTTCTGGAGAGCCGCCCTTCTCCCTGCATATTATATGAGAGCTGTGGGAATCTAAATGCAACGGTATTGACTCCGTGCAATTAGAGTGGGGTCATTAGGTCTGCTGCTTTTTCACAGGAAGAAAAGCAGGAGGTGCAGCAGAAGAATCTGCCCGGTGAAAACACACTAAACTTGAAGACGCACACAAACCCACCCCCACTAACACTCGCAGGCACAGGCCTCTCCCACTCCCACTCCCACTCCCTCTCCTGCTCTAAATTAGACGGGGGTGATGATGGTAGGAGGAGGGGGCGGCTAATGAAACAGAAGGGGCACCGGGCAAGAAGGAATCTTCCTAAAGCCTGCCGTCGTCGGGTGCCTTGACCCCGGGGCTCAGGTCTTCACCCTCTCCGTCTCCCCGGGCCATCACGGCTCCTCTCAGCGTGGCTCCAAGAGCGGCAGAAGCTTCCCAGAAGCTTTGATTGGATTTCTCTGTTAAAGAAATAATAAAAAAAAAAATCAGAAATGGGGAATCATGTCTCGTGTGTGTGTTTGTGTGTGTGTGTGTGCGCTGCAGCATACATATCACCATCAAGAGGACGCTTTTCCAGATTAACGTCACATGACCTGCGTTAGAGGAGAAATGTAACATTATAAGTTAATAAATTAGTGACAAATCTAGGAATGTGAAGCAGCTGAAGGGTTTCTGACTCCCAACATCACATACGTTGGTGTCTCTCCCTTTTCAAAGCAGATAAACAGCGATGCTTTAACAGATGGGTGCAGATGTGTGGGCTCTTATGGCTTTCAGTGTTAGAGGCCTCAAATACATCTTCATATCCCGGGCTGTTGCTGTCAGAACCCCCACCGTGAAAATAACGCAATTCCTCCCCTAACCTGATACCTCGCCGTCATCTCGCTGCGACGGTAAACTAATAAATGCTGGCCTTTCATCATTGTGCCAGCATCCATTAACAGCAACGCCGAGGCAAAACCGCATTCTGCTGGCATCACTTAGCCCAAGGTGATGAAAGGAAAAACAGAAAGGAAAAGATGGAACGGCACATCTCTTTCTAATGATCTGCGTGTCACTTTGTATAAAAATGACCATTAAAAGCTAAATGAGACGTAGGTGTTTTTCCTCTTGAAAAGGAGGCAAATTCTTATTTCAGTTCTACTTTAAATGCATCAACGATTCCAATTACTTAAGAAAGAGAGAAGAAGTAGCAGTGAAAGTCTGAACCCTGTTTTGTGATGCTGCGCTTTTTATTGTTGCATTAAAGTTTAATTTAAAAAGAAAAATCTGATCATAGTGAATCTTAATACTCAGTAAATACGACCTCAGATGGACAAAATACAACTTTTTTCTCTGTGCTGTTATTCATGTAATGAGAAAGATGCCAAAAGAAGGAGAAAACAAATCTTTTTTTACAATGTTACTTTAGTTTATTGAGGTTTTTGGACTTTTAATTTTCGGCCACTCAGCTGCAGAATTGCTGGATTTCTTCAGATCGTCATCACTGCCAAGTGATGTGCCACACGTAGGAGGCACTGTTCAGTTATCAAGTTATTCATAATTTTATTCAACAATTATTAATAATTAATAAAGTAGACTATTTTTCAAATTGAATTATAAAAATGAATTAATCCTCGGGGCACCACCAGGATTTTAACCAGGAAAAATGATGAAACTTTAACAGCAAAAACTGCTACAAAAACGGTCACAGTCCATGTGTCATGAAATCCCGGTTGAGGGAGGGCTGGTCTGGACGGACCAAAATCGTCTACTCTATACGAGGTTATGACATAAGAATATGAAAAGAAAAGAAAACATATTCAAAACAATAACATAATTCAGTTACATAACACAGGGACGTGGCTCTGAAAGTGAGGTAAATGAAAGATAAAAGAAGGGTGAGGTTAGTTAGGCATCAGTATTGCAACAGCAATTTAATCATTCTGTGATTAATTGCTAGGCAACAAAAACGAACACAAATAAAATGTTGTTGGCTGTGGGAGCCTGTAAATTGTGTGTAGGCGTGAAATTTACTTCCTTAACACTCCAAGATATCCCACCCCCCTTCCAGGTGTGGAGCTAATTTCCACTTCTGGGTCAGAAAAAATTGCGAGAGGCCGCTGCATACGGGTCATGTAGCTGCCCAGTGTTCTTGGCTAAAAAGGTAAACGTGGCACCCCCCCCCTTGCTCTGATATACAGCGTCTGCGCCTTGGTTGTTTATCGCAATCTGTTCTTCTCTGGTTTACTTTAAGAAAACGTTGAACTACTTCTTTAGCGTCGGTAAAAGTGGAACTGGGAAGGGCCGCAGCTCCTTTCGGGTAATTATTTCTGACTGCTCATCGTGGCGTCTGACCAGGGGAGCTCAGGGGAGGAGAGACCGGGGTGAACACTTTTGATTCAGCCGAATACAGAACTTGCCTGCCGATCCATCTCCATCAGCCTCTGGCCACCTCTGCTGGCTCTGCGTCCAATTACGATGAGTCTTCCTGCCCTTAATACACCGCACCGCAGCTCACAATCCGGACACCAGTGTCTCGCTTGGAATTCTGGCAAGAGATTACACTTAGTAACGAAGTATGCTCACGTTGTCACCCAGATTAGAAGAAATTAGACCGATAACAAACCCTGAGAGACTGGGGTACAGGTTACCATAAAAGAAATTGGGAATCTTTAAATACAAATGAAATTAAAAGATTCAACTTAATAAAACACGGTAGAGATTAATCAGAAGATTAATAAATCACATGGGGTAATACCAACAAAAGTTCAATTAATAGAATTAAAGAACTTAACAGAGCAACCGACTATTAACTTCAGTGAAGCAAAGTTGCACAGGAAATTAATCAGAAAGATTAATATAAGATTGATACCAATAAAAGTTCAAATTAATAAAATAATGAACTTAAAAGGAACCCTGGCTATTAAGACATGTAGGTCTTAAAAGATAAATGTTGGTATCAATTATAACAATGTGATATAAAAAACCTTTTTGATGTCTTTGTTTTTATAAAATTTGAAAATATAATTTAACATGTAGGTCGCCATTGTTGTTTACATTCTGGGTAGTGACGTCAGACGGTGGCTCCTGCTAACCCCCGTCCACTGTTTGACACCCAGAAACAGATGAAAACACAGCTAAACAGGTGACGGCGCACCAGAAACACAGATCAAAACACAGCTAAACATTAAGGTGACGGCGCACCTACAAAAAAGTAAAAAAAAAAAAAAAAAACTGCCGCACCATACAGCATGAACTACAAAAACACCATAAAACTCAGATAAACTAACAGACCACACGTTTCAACTAGCAGATAGCCGATGCTACAATAAAAACCCCAGCCAGATCTGGCGTCATTAAATTAAATAAAGATGTTCTTGCCTATTTGAAGCGAAGTCTGCGCCTCCCGTTTCGTCAAAGTCCCGGGCCAGTCCCCTCAGCCTCTGGTCTGTCATCACCCAGCACCGAAGCCGGTTTTAGGGGGGGGCAGGGGTGGGCTATGCCCACCCAAACGTGCCTCCTGCCCACCGGCGTCTCCATCCCGGCGGCGAGAGCGGAGAGCGGATGGCGGAGCGCTGCAGGCTCTAAAGCCCCGGCTACGCCGTCTACGCCGTAGGCTACGCCGTCTACGCCGTATGCTACGCCGTCTACGCCGTATGCTACGCCGTCTACGCAGGAGCCTAATGCACTGGTAAGATGCGCACGACATTGATCATTTTTGCAGATCTCCCGTGCATCACAGAACTTTGATCCAGTTTGCCTGAACCGAGACGTCTTATGGGCTCCCTCGTCAGCCCCCACGGCCGGGAGAGAGCTGCTCATCTATGTTTTAGATACCTGTCCCAGTTAAACTAACGCGGCTTATCTTCCCAGAGCCACCGCTCTACGTCATCGCCCCCAGAATACATTGCGCAGGTAAAACATGGCGCCTCCCGCAGGTCAAAATATGTGATAAACATTGTAGATTTTTAAAGCAATTAGATTATTTTATGTGTTTCTAACAACATATTTTAGTATAAGAGAACAATTGTGGCTAATTAGGGACTACATGTCTTAATAGCCAGGGTTCCTTTTAACAAAGCAACCAACCATCAGTGAAGCAAGGTTGCAACGGGGAATTAATCAAAAAGATTAATAAAATCGAGTGATAGAAATAAAAGTCCAAATTAATAAAATGAAAGAACTTAAAGCGAACCAACCATTACCTTCAGTGAAGCAAAGTTGCCATTACAACAGGAAGTTTTAAAATAACCGTAGAAACCCGATATCAATGAGAGAGGGGAATAAAAATAAAAATATTTTCTTTCCCGATCAAAATCAATGTTCGGTTATTTCACACAAATTCCGTATAATAAGATCCACTATGATTAGATGATTTTTATTAAGTTTTTACTTAAAAAGACTTTTGCACACGATTATAGCAGGAACATGTAACTAGAGGTCTCCTTGTGCTCTGCTGAGTGAACTGCAACAGTTTAGTAGCAAGAACCATTAAAACAAAGATCAGCCCGGCCTTTCGGATCGGAAGGTGAAACATGTTTTATTGCAACCAGATTGCTTGACAGAGAGAATCTACGGCTGGAGGCTGATGAACTGCAGCACACTTATCTGGCTTCGTCCAAGCCTGGAGTGTTGCTCTCACTTACATCACTTCATCCCTCTTCACTCGTTTAAACTATTTTCTTGGTCCTGCCTCCCTCCATTTGCGGCCGACAGCCGGATCGGGCCTGGAGGGGGCAGAGTTCAGGGGCTGCAGAGGGGGATGCGTATGGGCAGGAACGGGGGAGAACATGGGAAAGAGAGGGAAGGCTGCGTGGGTGTAAACCAGAGCAGAGGCAGGAATCCTAATTATCTGTTAAGGACACTTTTGTTCTGCTGCTCGGCTCCGACAGCATTTTCTTTATGTTCCCTCCTTCGTGTGGATGTCCGCCTCTTACACGGCCGCTAACAGGTCTCGGATCACTGCCTATGAAAGGAGCGGGTGGTTACCGTTGTGTTTCTGCCGCTGGGACTCGGCCTTTTGATTGGCTGGCTGGAGCGACGCCGCCGCTGCGGGCTGGAGAGGTTATTTTGGATTTATGAATGGAAGCCATGTGGGCTGATGGGTAATCTTTGTGATCGGCTGGTTTAGCATGAAGCGAAGGACATAGATGTGCTCCCAGTCTTTGTATGAGGAGATATTCATGCGTTTTCAATTTCAAACATGTCTAATGGGCAATTACTCTCAAAACACAACCACATGGTCTCCTGGTGACTAAAAATGCAGTCGATGCTACAACAGCTAGCTCTCATCACTTTAGTCATTTAACACGTAATATTTTGGTGAACTTCGGTAAATGAAAAGAGTATAATGACTTTATTTTAATGATAATATGACCAGATGTACTGATAACAGTTCTGACAGACTCAGTTTACCAACTGAGGTAAGCTAAAACCAAGCTGGCTGTAACTAGAGCGGTTATGAAGTTTTGTTAAATATATAATGCAATATCGTAGACGAATAAAAATGAGACTAAAATGTAGATTACAAAATAAAAACTCTGCTAAAATGTGTCTTAATTTTCGTTGACCAAAACGAGACAAAATGTTCTAACAAAGATCCTTAATCTTCATGTTTTCAGTAGTTTCCTCTGGTTTAGTTCTGCTGCTGGGTGGCGTCACGTCAGAGGTTAGAGGCTGATGCCGTTAACGCAGAGCTCTAGGTTCACGTCAATTAAAAACAAAGTTCAATAGAGAAAGGGGCCGATGGCGGGGATCTGCTCTGGGGCTGGGAGAAGAAGAAGAGACCATCTTTGGATATACTTTCCTACATAGACGTGGAAAAGAAAACCCAATGTGTCGTCGAAAAAGAAAAAGATGCGGAAAAATAAATATGTTGTAAACTCAAATTAGAGTCTTCTGTATCTGGAATGAATGTATTCTTGAGTCTATAAGGTAACAATAATAATAAGATAACCTTTTTGAATTGTAAAATGGGTTTGGCTAAATACAATCTTTGACTAAAATTAGACTAAAATGCTCAGACTTTTAGTCGACTGAAACTTGACACGACTAAAAGGAAAATGAACGTGACTCAAAACTAATAAAAACTAAAATGATAGCTTGACCCAAAGACTAGACTAAAAGTAAAATTGAAACAAGTTGACAAAAACAACACTACATTGTCCCACAAAATGGGCTTTTCTGAAACTTGTGGATGACGTCACAGAGGGCTTGTCCAGTTCTATATATATATATATATATATATATATATATATATATATATATATATCAAGTCTAAATGAGCTTATAGCAGCTTGAAACTACTGCCGACAGTAGCCTTGTGTGTGATGCACTCTGGGTGTGACTGTATCAGCGTATTACCGTGTGATGGATTTCAGCGTGTGATCAGACCTGATGGTTGCTCCACTACATGGCCACCACAGGGACGCCGGTGGGCCGGTGTTGGACTCCAGGGACCTTGGGGATCGATGGAGAGGCCGCTGGCTGTGATCAGCTCGGCTGAAATAATGGCAAACAGCTCCGGTCTCCAAGGGAGTATTAGAGCATGTAGATGATGGCGAGGGGCTTTCCAGCCTCTTAGATACGCAGTCAACATAGAAACATGGAAAACTGGAGCCCAGACTTTATACATTTTGCTAATATGGTGCATTTATGTTTGAGATAATGATCGAATAAGAACAAATGAGGAAGAAGGGGAATTTTTGGCTTTTAGAGATTTTAGCTTTGATATCAGAAATAATTTTGATGGATCTGTTTTACCTTGTTAAATATTTTGTTTGTTTTCACATTTTATTAAAGAAATCCAGTGACAGAGGAGAAGGATGCACACTCATCTTCCAAAAAAACACCAAAAACTGCTAAACTATCTGTCTCATACTGTTTCACAACATTTCTGGGTCCAAACTGGCCAAAAGCAGTTTTTAACATAAATATATCAAATGTTTGTGGTGTGTATTTACTTCTTAATGTTTTTAATATTTTTGTTGTATGTTTGTTCCAGCCGGCTCACCAGACCTGCTCATTTCACCTTTTTACAACATGCCGCTGTGCCATCCACGGAAGAAGACGCTTCAAAAACATTCTGACATCACATGGGGGTTGTTCAGTTCTTGTTATACAGTTCTCCACTTCTTGTTATAGATGTTTCCATGCTCCAGCACACCTGCAGGGGTCGTATAGATGGATCATTAACAGACTTGTGGAGACCTTGATGATGGTGATCAGTTGATTTGGATCCGCTGTGCTGGAGCAGGAAAATTGGTCCTCAATGCCCAGAATTGGAAAAACACTGATCTAGAGCTTTTTCAAGGAGTGCATGCAAGCCTGTTTGTGTTGGTTGAATACCGAGAATCCTTCACTCCGCATGGCGTGAGTTTGATGTAAATCTGTGACAAATATGCAGTTAAGACCCAGATGCCGACACTGAGAAGGTGCTCTGGGAGTTTTATCCTTAAGACCAATATTTCTTGCAGACCCGGTAAAGCACATGTGTTGAACGCCAGTCCTCGAGGGCTGCTGTCCTGCATGTTTTCGATGTCTCCTGCCATCACACCTGATTTATATTAATGGTTCATCATCAGCTTGTCATCGAGGTCTGCACAAGTCTGTTAATGACACAGTCATTTGTATCAGGGTGTGTTGAAGCAGGGAAACATTTAAAACATGCAGGACAGCAGCCCTCGAGGAGTTTGACTTGAAAGCAAAACAAGTCACCAGTTCTGGGGCAGACTGAGGCACCAAATCATGACAGATGTTATCTCACTTCAAGACTACATTTCAATTCATTTCAAATTAGTCCAATTAATACAAAGCCAATAAAATAATAATATTTACCTAGCTAGAATGCATCCAAACCTTTCTTCTATACCAGGGGTCGGCAACCCGCGGCTCTAGAGCCGCATGCGGCTCTTTAGCGCCACCCTAGTGGCTCCTGGAGCTTTTTCAAAAATGTTTCACCTTTTTTTCCTTTTTTTCCCCTTTTTCTTCTTTGTTTTCTTCCTTTTTTTCTCTTTTTTTCCTCTTTCTTTTCTCTTTTTTTCTCTTTTTTTCCTTTTTTTCTTTCTTTTCTTGTTTTTTTTTGCTTTTTTCTTCTTTTTTTCCCTTTTTTCTTCTTTTTTTCTTCCTTTTTTTCTCTTTCTTTGTCTTTATTTTCTCTTTTTTTCTCCTTTTTCTCTTTTTTTCCTTTTTTTCTGTCTTTTCTTGTTTTTTTTTCTTTTTTCTTCTTTCTTTCCTTTTTTTCCTCTTTTTTTTCTTCCTTTTTCCTTTCCTTTTTAATCTCGACATTTCGGCTTTTTTCTCGACATTTAGACTTTTTTCTCAACATTTGAACTTTTTTCTCGAGATTGTACTTCAACATTAATCTCAACATTTTGACTTTTTTCTCTAAATATTGACTTTTCTCTCCACATTTTGACTTTTTTTTCAACATTTCTCCTTTCACCATTTGTCTTCATTCTAAGGTTTATACAAGACCTTTCATTTTTTGCGGCTCCAGACATATTCGTTTTTTGTGTTTTTGGTCCAATATGGCTCTTTCAACATTTTGGGTTGCCGACCCCTGTTCTATACAATCAACCGTCCTGAGCGAGCACCAGGGAAAAACTTCCCTTTAACAGGAAGAAACGTCTGGCTGAACCAGACTTAGGAAAGACGACCATCTGCCTCGACCGATTGGAGTAGAAGAGAACCGAGTGAGGAGAGGTGCATCATGGGTAGTCCCCCATCAGTCTACGTCTATAGCAGCATAACTAAGGGATGTTTCAGGGCACCTGAGCCATCCCTAACTATAAACTTTATCAAAAAGGTAGAGAGGGTGTCTGCTTGTATGAAAGGGAACTGCTTTGCTGGGAAAATATGGAACTATGAGCTCTTTAAAATATTATGGAGCTTCTTCATTAAGAGCTGTATATGTGAGGAGAAGATTTTTGATTAAATATTTGTATTTTTATTTTCATCGGATGATCAAAGTTTTAAAAGAATTGTTTCATACCTGCGACAGTGTCAGCTATGAACTCCAGCCTCCTTCCAAAAGTCATCCGACATGCTGCTGATGTGCCATTTATCAGCTCACTGGTCCGGGACCCCTGTCAAAGTTGTGTTCCTCGACCGGCCGGAGGACTAGAGGATCATATCCTCCAACACCAGCAAATAACTCCAGTTTCTATAGTTTCTAGCTGTAGCACTAGAGGCCAAGGTAATGTCATCTAGAATAACTACATAGCTGGACAATATGTCCCCAAAGCATGCAGGGGAGTGCGGTGGGGAACGTTTCAACTCATCCAGGTCTTTAACTTTAACTTTATTTATTTATAAAGCACCTTTCATGCAGGTAAAATGCAGCACAAAGTGCTTTAATTTAAAAAGTGAAAAGAAACAATCCCCCTTGACCCCCCCCCACTCCCCATACCCTCATTCATACAACACACACACATACACACAGCATACTATACAGACCCCAGGAGTATGGATGAGCACTGATATCCTCCATAGGTTGATAGACCAAGTGAGGAAACACCATCCTATGGGGACCATCCACACCGAGAACCGTCCAAGCCCACGACTACAGGGGACGCCGCCGCAGAGACCCCCCCGACCCAGACAGAGAGGGGCCCACACCACGGCTATAAAGCCCTGGAGCAGTTTCTAAGTCTATAAGACATGTTTGTAGTCCGACTAAATGGTTAGTTTCCTTTGGTTTAATGGACAGGTATAACTGAGTATCATCAGCATAGCAATGACAATGTATGGCGTGCCATCTAATAATATTACTTATTACTAATTATTATATTAATCGGTCCAAGCACTGAACCCTGTGGAACTCCGTGGCTAAGTCTGGTGCGTGAGGAAGACTCCTCATTGTGTTGTAGACGCATAAATCAGAATGTTTTCAGAAATCCCCCGTTACTGTTTGCATTTAGACAACAGGAACTTCAGTTGGCCCCTCGACTGATCCGGGTGTTTGCTAGTTTGTCTATTAGCTGTGTACATACAAGTGTCTGCATACGTGGGCTCGTTAGATGAGAGCAGCATATGTCGCAGCTTAGTCAGATGGGCTTCTGTCTCAGTGGGAATACGTACGATATATACAGCTGGCATTCACAGGGGACACATGAACACACACACACACACACACACACACACACACACACACACACACACACACACACATGCATGCAAATCAAGAGGTAAAGATGTGTAAAGCTGTCCGTCACGCTTAAACTGGTTACAAGATGGGACTATTTTCACACTTTAATTAGCTGTCTTTAGTGTGTCAGGTGGCTTTGGGACCACTGGAGCGAAATGATCCGAACTCATAGAAAAATCCGCTTTGGGACATGAAAATAAGATTGGAAATTCTTGTAGTTAATTTGCATGCAGGTCGATGGGCGATAGGTGTCGATCATCTGACTGGAAATGACATGAACGGTGTGAATCGATGATTCTTGATCAAGACCAAGAGTGACGTTCTGCGACGGAGGGATGACTAGTGTGGTTTATGTCAGCCTGTTTCAATTTTAGTTTTAGTCTAGTCTTCGGGTCAAGCTATCATTTTAGTTTTTATGAGTTTTAAGTCACGTTCATTCTCCTTTTAGTCGTGTCAAGTTTCAGTCGACTACAAGTCTGAGCATTTTAGTCTTATTTTAGTCAGAATTGTCCAGGACCATTTTAGTCTCGTTTTAGTCAAAGATTGTATTTAGCCAAACCCATTTTACAATTCAAACAAGGTTATCTTATTATTAAGGATCTTTGTTAGAACATTTCGTCTCGTCTCGTTTTGGTCAACGAAAATGAAGACACATTTTAGCAGAGTTTTTATTTTGTAATCTACATTTTAGTCTCGTTTTTATTTGTCTACGGTATTGGATTTTATATTTAATTATCATTATCGCAAAACGTTGACAACGATATTTAGTCGTAATTTTCGTTGACGAAAGCAACTTTAGGGGTGACTTGTCCACGGTGCACCTCACCTTTTGCATGAAGACTAGGACTGACTCATTTTGCATGTTGCAGTTTTTGTTTCTTGAAAACCTCACGAATAAAAACAACAGAGGAAACGGACGTGATAACTTTGGATCTATGTGAACGTCGCTGCTTCTATCCTCCCCTGTGGTTTTTCTGCCTCCATATCTGTCCTGTACGCACCACAAGCGGACCATTTGTATGAACCTGGTGATCACACGCTGTCCGGTGGGGGGTTGCGACCGAGGAGGCGGTTGTGGGGGGGGATGTGGACATGGGTATGGCTTTGACACTACTGAGCACTATCGAGTGTGAAACAATGCCTGGAGCTGCAATCACACACGAGTCAGAACAGTGGGCTTGGAAAGCTGATGAACGTTTCCGTTTCCAGTGTTTTCTACTTTGAAAAGAAATGAATCGTCTCAACACTGTTAGACATTTAAAAAAAAATAAAATCAAAAGGTATGTAAATACATTTAGGATGTAATCCTGTTTGATATCAGAGGTCAAAGGTACCACTACTCTTGAGATACGAGAGGTAAAAGGAAAAACGTAATCCCTCGTGAAGCAACGCATGATTAATTTGTCCTTTGCGACGCTAATGTGGCGTTTATGAATGTGGGCTAATAAACAACGAGCTTTATTCGCTTTTAAAAGACAGACATCATTAGATGGGTTGAAAATGGGTCAAATAAAGGATAATAGATTTGAATAAAAGCCCTACATTTAAATTTGGACATATGAGCAGTGGCTGGGATTATAATTGTTTTCTTTGTTGGAAGTTTTCCGTTGGGAGAACCAAACGAGACCAGAAGGGGTTCAACACATTTTTTATACGTGCACTTAGGACATAAAACTTGCTCCTAGGTTTTCATGAAACCACACTTGTGGAAAAACTGCATGTCAAAGGGGAAGTTTTTCTGTCTGTGACAGCAGGTTTTTAAAAGGTGAAGCTGGAAACTGGACGGGATTACTCCCATACTGCGGTGCTCCCTCCCTCCGTCGTTAATCCCCTCGCAGAGAATATCCCTGCAGAAACCCTGGATAACAGATTTATCTGGGATAACGTCCATGTCGTTACATCGCCCCCCCTCATCTCTGGGACCAATAATCCGTCTCCTTTTACAATGGGGATGTTAAACAATGTTAGCAGATGTGTTGGGAGGCCTGCAGAAATGAGGACAGGCTTTCAAGCAGGTAGTCTTAATCTCTCTTTCTGCCTCTGTCGCTGTGCTACGCACTTATAAACTTCATCCCCGCTCTCTCCCCCCCGGCTGAGCGCCCGGAGCTTCAACCTGTTGTCTGTGGTGATTACAGCCCAGTGGTTGGACCTGCCATCAGACGCGTGCGCTGGCGTTCATTCATGCGTGTGCGTACACTTGCCTCCACCCGTGTAATAATATGTTTTAAGGGCAGAAGACCGCGAGGAAAAGTACATCACACCACTGGTTTCTGCTTGTAAAATTGGAATCGATATGGACTGGGAGGCGTTCGTGCTTCAGCTGACTGCAGACGGGTCAATACCGAAACTGCAACAAAGCCCAGAGAGAGGCTCTTTGCAATTACAATTCATTATTATTCCATTAGGATCCAGAGAGGAACGCTTCTGTCAATGAAAGGAGAGGCTTGTTGCTCAACCTCCTGGACTGAGGTGAACTGTAAATGTTTTCCATCATTTTCACCTGGAAAAAACTCCCTTCAACTGTGTTAATTATGCAACTCAAAGGGGTCAAAGCTCATGGCGTTCTGGTGCGGTCGCGACACAGACGCGCCGGCAGTGGCGCTAGCACCTCCTCACAGTCTTAAAGGCGGTACGCTCAAGACATTGAACTGTGAGGACAGAATTAGGCCAAAAAGGTCAAGAAGATACTCCACTTCCACCTGGCTTTAACAGGCACTCCTGTTATCGCAACATGGCTCCCAAGTCAGAGGAGGAATATCGTCCCTGGCTATGTACCTAAGCTGTGGACGCGCCATGGTTTCACACTCCGTCTGCTGTAGGTCGCAGCCACGCTAGTCACTGAGTTGGAAGTTGGAAACACCACAGCATGGTTTAGAGAAGCTCCTCTGAAAATACCCACTGAGTCTGTTTTGGTGCTCAGCTTTGGTAACTTATGAGCTGGCAGGAAGTCGAACTGGAGTCCACCTGGAGAATCGGCAGAATAAAAACACCAGAATTGGGCTCTGACTTGTACATTAACATAAAATGTATCTGGTTTTAGGGTTTTTGTCTTCTTCTTGTGTTTTTCTTGGGTTTCATTGTTTTTTAAATGTAGGTCCTGTTTTATTTTGAAAGACAGTTTCTTTGGGCGTTGAGTTTTAGTTTGACTTCCTCTGATTACTCTTCCCTGACCGTTCCCACCTGTGTCTCGTCAGCCCTCTGTCCTTTACTGTATATTGTCTTTCTCTTTCTCTTTGCGGGTCTGTCAGTTGCCATCGCATCTGTTTACGATCCTGTTCACTATCCTGTTGTGTTTTTACGCTCGTCTTTCAGTACATTTTGGTTTTTCTTTCATGTAGTCACTGGTCTTTTCCCGCAGGTACATGACTCAGTGGGTTTCAGAAAAAAGTGCAACTGCTCTTCTGGTGGGATCTGAGGTCGCATAGAGGATGAAACCGCTACAAATCCAGCCTGGCTGGCTTTCGGTCCTGGTATCCTGAGGTCTTAGAACAACTCCATTTGTGAATAAAATTACAGTAAAACAATAATCCTGGTTATACTCACCAAAGCTCAGATGAAATTGCTAGATTCTGGTGACCGGGGTTAGTTGGGCTCCTTTCAATCGTGGACCAGCCAAGGCTTCTGTGATGTCTTCAGAACCTATGGAGGATATCAGATGGGTTTGTCCTGCTCTCCTTTTACGGTGCAAAAATGTGGATTTCAAGTAAAGAAAACATAGAGTTTCATAGAGATAGAGTTTTATCTACAAGACACCATTGCAACCATCTTAGCTAAGGACAATGCAACAGTTACCTTCTTTCACGGCCAAAGCCTGCTGCCAGGGGTAACCAGAGGACGGCCAGCATCAATGGCCACCTCTTCCAACCTCCATGTTGGCCAGGACCCTCCAAGATTGACTAACTGGACGGTAAACAAGCCAACAGTTGACTAGTGTTGTGCCACATAGGGGGCGTTGTTCCAGTTATCAAGAGTTATTAATAATTTTATTCAACAATTATTAATAATTAATAAAGTAGACTATTTATCAGATTGAATTATCAAAATGAATTAATCGAAACGGGGCACCACCTGGATTTCCAGGAAAAATGATAACTTTCACAGCAGAAATCAGTCTCAGAAATAGGAATTATTCTGCAGAGTAGTACATTTTACTATTATCACTACAGAATAACCATTGAAGGCAATTACCAGTTCGGCACTAGCTCTGTCAAACAAGCCATTGTGACAAAATATGTGCAAAACAACCCAAACAACTTCTCTCATTAAAATCAATCGGATTTTCGTCACAATGGCTGTTTGACAGAGCTAGTGCCGAACTCTTTAAGAGCCTTCAACATTATCCTGCAGAAATAACAGCCCTTATTGTTACTCTGCAGAATAATCCCTAATTTTGAGACTGATTTCTGCTGTTAAAGTTGTACTTATTCCTGGAAATCCAGGTGGTGCCCTGATAGGATTCATTCATTTTGATAATTCAATTTGATAAATAGTCTACTTTATTGATTATTAATAATTGTTGAATAAAATTATTAATAACTCTTGATATCCCCTATGTGGCACAACACTAGCTTCCACAGACCTGCCTTCTGCCGTCACATAGCCAAACATTAACTAGCGGACTGATCCCGAGGAAGCTCAGTCGGCGCTCCAGCAAGCCTCCTTTCAGCTCCGACAGTTTTTGTTCCATTTGGTCATTTTGGCAATGACATCAGAAATACAGCAGACGGACAGATTTGCTCACACTGACCGAACTGAGGTGAGGTGGAAGTTGTGGAAAAAAGTATCTAATACCTCAGTATGAATACATTTTAACCACTAGTTGACTGCAATGTCTGAAATAATATACTTACCTTTAAGAATAAAGACTCATAAAGAACAAACGAGCATCTGAGGTTTTGATGCTGGATTGACAGAGAGTCAGTACAGCAGTTTTACCAGAGCAGAGCAGGTTGTTAGCAGGTTGTTTTAAGAGAAAACAACATGTTTGCAGCTGTCAGACAGCTAAACCCAACTGCACAGACACAATGTTGGTCTGACTGTCCTCATAATGACCTTCCAGACTTTTTCTTTTTCCCTATTTGTCCATTTATTTATTGATTGGTTTTGGGTTTTGGGCAGAATCAGCTCCAGACCGCTCCAGACCGCGTCCTCCATAGTCCTGTAAAACTGCTCCTCAGAAACCTACAGGTGACGTCACAGAGGGTTTCTCCAGCCCTCTCTAATACTTCAGACACCAATAATATGTCGCGTTTTAGGCAAACACTGCTATGATATGGGTTTTAATTATTTTTCCTTTCTGCCAAACCAACATCACAGCAAATATCTGGAGCTTTTGCTCCGCTGATGTAAGTTAACAGCGAACTGTGATTGATTTTTTTCTCCTCTTGATCT
The DNA here is from genome assembly GCF_033807715.1 of Cololabis saira. NCBI lineage: Eukaryota > Metazoa > Chordata > Actinopteri > Beloniformes > Belonidae > Cololabis > Cololabis saira. Next base: position 20,421,667 of record NC_084605.1, on the reverse strand, counting down.
TGGCCTGTGACTGTTACTTACACCTGAATTCAGAAGACAGAAATCACAATTATCTGCCCTGAAAGCCGAGTCCTTGAAATAACGCAGCACCTCGGTGCTGGAGGGTTGATGGTCCAGCCAAACCTCGGAAACGTTGGTGGTTTTCTTTGACCCTGCTGTGTTTGTGGAGCGTCCTTCTAGAGAAGGAGTCAGGAACCGCTTCCCACGGCTCAGAAATACCTACAAACTTTGGAGACTACCGTCAAAATCGGACTAGGAGATGATTATTCATGCTTTTATCTCTTATAGATTATGGTAACAGTCTTTCGCTCAGACATATTGTAATCATATTTAAATTTTACTTACTCACTCATTGTACATAAAAGTGCCACAGCCTCCTCCGGCCGAGTGGGTCGTAAGTTTTCTGCACTGATGATTAAACCAGAACTTACATGTTGTAGACCTGGACGCACAAGAGTGCTGTGAAGTTGCACCTCAGTGTCGTATACTGAATCCAGTCCTGCTGATGATAGTTGAAAAGATTTAGATGAAGTTTAAAGTACTTTGATCAGCAAAAATACTGGATTTTTTTTCTTCTTCTAATTTAATACTGCCGGGGGACCCTTGAGCCAAAAATGTACTTGCACAAAAAAAACTGCTATAAAATCATAATGCATCGATATTTTTGGTGCATAAATCTCTTTAACCACTGCGGCTTTGCTCAAAACTCCCAAATCTTTTTAGTATTTAACCCTTTAAATGCCACTTTGAATACATGATGCCATTTGTTAAATAATAATAACAATGATAATTTCAATAAAACATGAAATATTGCATACTATATATCGTGTTTTGGTAATTTTGGTACATGTTTGGGGGGGTCAACAGAGGGTGCGAAGTTGAGATCTCACACCACATAAAACAAATACATTTTTTTTATTTAAAAAACAGGCATCATGGGTTTAAACCAGCATTTAAAGGGTTAAAATCCTGAAAAGTTGACTATGGTATTTTTGAGTAAAGCTGAACTGGTTCAACAGATTTAGGCAGAAAAAATATTGCTGTATGATTTTATAGCGTTTTTATTTTCTTTTATTTGAGTGTACCTTTTTGGCCTGAGGGCAAGCAGAAGGTGTGAAGTGTGTCAGTGGTGTTTAATAGACCGAGAAACTGACATTAGGTTCGAGATATGTCGAAAAGCAAACTGAAATCAGTGCCATAAACTGTAGCGCACCTTTAATAATCACCAGATCAAAAAAGAAAAACGACAAAAATGATCAGCGATGTCCTGCGGGGTCGCTGCTCCTTTCATGAGCCAGCGACAGCAGGTGATGTGTGGTACCCAGGAGGATGCTGAAATCTGACTACAGGCTCTGTTCGCTGCATCCCATCCTAAAAGCGAAGTAGTAATTCACCGTACATTTGAAAAGCTCACTAATAAAACCTGACCACAACCTCCAGACTCACTTAAATGAAGGAGCTCGGCGGTTCGCCGGACCACGACCCGGTCTTTATAGCTCCACAGTGATGTCATCGCAATATGACACGGAAGGGTGAAGGAGGGCATCTCGCTCATTAAAATCAAAACCATGCTCACAAAAAGAGGCCTGTGGGCTCACAGCGAGGAAATGAACATGCACACTGGCGCGACCCCCCACCCCTCTTCAAACCAAAGCAGCGTAAGAAGAGCTTATCCTTTCTTGGAGAGCTCAGATTTGATCTGGCACCTATCTCTGATCCCTGCTCACCCTGCAGGTCGAGCACACGCCTCGCCAGCACACGCCGCACCGCTTCCTCGGTGCGGTTCCTCAGGGCAGCATGTGGGTCAGTGACAGGTGGAGGAGGTGCTGGGTGGGCAGGAGGTGCAGCTCTGATCAGGGTGGGGATCTGGCTAGACTCTTTGAGCCAGCAGGTCTCGAGTCCGGGGTAAAACAAGCAGGATGTCCAGGGAACTGTAGCCGGTGATTAAAACACTTCTGTGTTAAATGTTTATTGCGGATCCAGTTCAGGAGAAGCCACATAAATATAATTAATCATCACCTAAACACACGATAAACAAATGAAAGCCAGGTTTGTTGTCTTTTTTAGTGCAACGAAACCACATAAACAACTTTAAGGCTGTGCCATCATCTGGACAATACTAAGTACCCGCTTTAGTGTTTCCAAAGGATGTATTCAAGTAGGTAACAGCCAGGCGCTGCTGATCATCAGGTCTTGATGAACTGATCGTCAGTTGGCACTCCAGACACGTGCAAATCTAGCATAGATAGCAATAACCCGGGCCTATTTCGACCCGGGTTATGCTATCTAATATCTCTGTTTCTGCTGCTGTTATACTTCATGGTTTACCTTGTAAAACCCCTTCCTTTGGGTCAGGAACATAGACTGTGTAAGAGAAAGTGGACAAGCTCCCTGTGACATCACTCAGGTCTTCTGAGGGGAGTTTATAAGCCTCCTTTTCCCCTCCTGGAACACGCCTGCCTTGTTTCAGTCACAGTTAGCAGTTTTAGCTTGGCTGACATTTCTCTATAGGTGCGTTTTCACTAGCGGGAGTTCCGGGTAAACCGCCAGACAGGAACCTCTAACAGGGCTGACCGTCTCTTCAGCCCCTTCAGCTGCTACTTCCACTGTAGCGCCACACAAGAACCTTTGACTGAAAGAAATTGTGTCACCGACCACAAGGTGGCAGTAGTGTGCATTTTTTGCAGTTCGCAAACAGCCAGCAGAAAAATTAAAAGAAGAAACATGTAAACAACGGATGCTACTTGCTTTTCTTTTTAAACATACACCGCGGTCGTAGCGATTGATATTAAAAGAAGCCCCCCGCCGGACCTTTGTATTGGTCTAATATGACAGCAAGACCTGAACAGACTCGTCGGTCCAGCCATCGTTTTTCTCATGTACTATCGAAGATCATCAAATGTACTACCAAAATGTCAAATGTACACCTACCAAAATGTTTCTGGTGAAAATGCTTAAATGATTTGTGGTCACGATTTAGACCCCGTCCACACGTAGCCGGGTATTTTTAAAACCGAATATTTCCCCCCCTCCGTTTATAAAATAATTTGTATCCACATTACATCGTTTTAAAAAAAAAAAACCCTTCCACACATAACCGAAGATCTGCGTTTTCGACCACATTCATAAGTATTCTAAACCTATCATCTACGGCTCCCGGGGAAGCTGGGCCTCCGCGGTGCAGCTTCCCCGGCAGGCGCGTCTCCTTCTCGGTAAGCCGCAGTTAACAAGCCCGATTCCCCCCTGTGTCCCGCCACGGAGCTGCCGCGTTATCGACGCAGCCCTACGCCGTAGCCCACGTACGGTGCGCGTCGCCGCGTACCCTACGGCGTAGGCTCTGTGTCCGTGTAACGCAGTAAACAGGGGTCAAGAGCAGAGACCATTTATTTAAAAGGAGCTTGAGGCTCCTTTTAAGAAATGAGACTCTCTCGCGCCACCCTTCACCTTGACGGCCGTTGGGGGAACTGCAGCCAACAGTGAAGCCGGCACGGGAGAACGGGGCAAACGCAAATGCAGCGTCATGTGACGTCACATCCGCAGCCCAGCGCGGGAAATTCGGGACCGAATTGCAGCACATTTTGCAGCACACAGCCTGTTCAAGGCAAAGGAGAGATACACTAGAGGGCTCATTCTTTTGGGTTTGGAACGCTTCATCTGACATTATTACTAGAAAACTTAAAATGTATACAGATTTTTTTCATAAATCTTGCCACAATCCGGCCTAAAACTCCTTTAATAAATAGCTTGGAGAACAGATGCTGGATCATCTGTAGTTCTGTAGTAAACAAAGGTTGCACGTCAGAGCAGATTTGTTGTTGTTTTGGTGCATAATGTGACGTTCGAAAACGCAAAACTCCAGTTGTCTGTGTCTACACGCATCTACATAAAGTTTTCAAAAATCTTCACTTTGCCCGGAGTTTTTTTAAACATTCGTTTATTTGCGTTTTCATGTGGATGACCGGTCCAAACGTAGGAAAATATCTTCGGTTTAGCAGATACCCGGCTACGTGTGGACGGGGTCTTAAGTTCACAGAGGGGGCTTAACGTACTTTCCTGCTTTTAGAATACCCAATCAGCAGAGACCACCCACCAGGTCCCCCTCTCGGCCGAAAAACGTCCCCTTCATATTGCGGGGCAGTTATTTGGCCCCGTAAAAGGTTCCTGAAGGCCACGTTACAGGGCTGTTCCTGGTAATGGAAATGCGCCCCGAAAAATCGACCTGGAACTACCGCTAGTGGAAACACGCCTTATGCTGATTCAGCTGCTCATTGCTGGTATTTAGAGCTACCGGAAAATTAAGTTTGAAGGTGTTTAGCCCAGGCACAGTTTACCGATGAGCGCTGCCTGCTCCAAGCTGAGCTTCATCCTTGGACCCCTCCAGGAAAGGCTGTAAAATATGTTTATTTCAAACATCGGTTGGTTTTTGTCTGAGATCACGAATCAACATCTCAGAGGTGCTTTTTCTTGGAACGGTATTAAAAAAAAAATCCTGCTTTTTACCATTAAAACACGGCAGAACGCTGCACAGGCTCAGACAATGTCAGAAGGTTTAATTTGAAAAGTTTTTCCGTATTAATAAAATGCAGTCGATGCTCACTAACGGTGTCTCAACAGGCATCTGGCACCAGTTCCTGTGGAGGCCTATCCAACCCTTATTAAAAGCGAGCGCTCCGACCGCGTCCCTGCTGCTAATGGTGGTCCGTGTGAGCGCCAGGCTTACAGGCAGGTTTCCTTCTCGGGAAACGGCTCCACTTCTCATCCATTATTTTTGTTCTTTCAATTTTAACTCTAGTCCTCATTAGCGCGCAGCTTTTTTATGGCTCGTTTCCTGCACCGTGCTGCACACAAGCACCTCAGTGATGATGCTGCGTGGAAGCTTGATGATACATTCACGTCACCCCTGAGGTGCCGTGAATGTATCATCAGGCCTCTTTGTAGATGTACATACAGAATGTGAAACAGGCCTGATGCAGTCGTGAAGAAAAGTTAGCTCTCCCTTTAGGCTATACATTTTTTTTGTGTGGAAATGCATTTAAAAAAAACAGCATATAACTTTTCATCATGTCATTAAAGGAGGGAGAAAAGACACATACATGGAGGACCAATACTAAGTAAGCCCCTTCAGTGCCTCCTTAGGATTTAAAACAGTCTGTTAAATATGCTTCTAACCATGATCATCAGGTCCACAGAGCTCTAGTTTGAGGTCTGAAGCTCTTAGATCTGCACCACCACCTCATGCCTCACCGTTAGCACACAGGCACGCAGAATCACCACCTCTCACTCACCCCCACCCACCACATACTGCACCAACACCATACACACCTTTACATCACCACCACCACCCCTGCAACCAGAATCTCTGGACACCCACACCATCAAAATCATCATTTCAAGTAGAAAAATAAAGCACAGGAATGTTTTTAGACCCAGTTATGTTTTTAATGTTCCATTAAAGCACCATGATGAGCGCACGTTCAGCACAGTCATCAAGATGGCTGTGCTGAACGTGCGCTCTCTTTTAAACAAATCTTTTATTATAAATGACTTAATTTTAGACAGGAAACTAGACTGTATTCTCCTTACAGAGACATGGCTTGGCACAGGTGCACCTGTTGTTCTCACTGAGGCCTCCCCACCAGATTTTAAATTTCTATTTTTTATACCAGGGGGGGCAAGAAAGGGGGCGGAACTGCATCAATAACAAGAACCTCTATGTCATCCAATGCATTTCCTTTTAACAGCTACACATCATTTGAATATCATGCTTTTGTTTTTAGCAACCCCCCGATTCTCTGCATAACGGTCTACAGACCCCCCCAGTATTCCACCTGTTTTATCAGCCAACTCTCTGAACTTTTATCAATCATTCACACCACCTACAACAGGATCTTAATAACTGGTGATTTTAATCTGCACTTAGACAACATCTCGGACCCAGTATCCAGAGAATTTTTAAACCTTTTAAACCGTCTAGATTTTAAGCAACATGTCACACAGCCGACCCACAGCAGAGGGCGCACCCTGGACCTGGTCATAACCTACGGCCTGTCCCTGGGTGTGTGATCTGTTGTGGACCTGGCTGTGTCTGACCATTACTGCGTGTTTTTTAACATCACCAGTTTTAACCAGCGGGAGGTCCCGGTGAGAACGTTGAGGAAACGTTACCTAACTCCTGAAGTGGCTGCAAATTTTATCCAGATTTTACAGAACACTCCTGCAGAGATTTTACCAGCACCCTGTGATTTTATCGTTGACAATTTTAACAATATACTTAAAACAACGCTGGACTCAGTGCCTCCGCTTTTAACTAAAACAATTAGGATAAAACCTACACCCCCATGGAGAACTGAGGAAATGAAGAAACTAAAAAGAAACTGCAGGAGTGCTGAAAGAAGATGGAGGAAATCGAAATTAACAGTACATCATTAAATTTTATGCCAACACCTTAAAAATTACAATAACTATCAAAAAAGCAAGAAGTTCTCATTTCAAAAACCTAATTTCAAATAACAAAAACAATCCCAAATTCCTATTCTCCACAATATATTTTTTAACAAATGGAAATCCCAACAGATCCCATAAGACAGCATCAGGCGCCCTCTGTGAGGATTTTGCGAGATCACTTCAGGGGTAAAATTGATGACATTGGATCCAGTCTTTTATCTCAACAGATTTTAACTCTTTAACACACCTGGAGATGGATCAGTGCTTTTATCTGAGGAAACACTGGAGAGTTTTGCCTTGGTTGATGCGGGGACACTTGGTCGAGTTTTCTCCAAGGTAAAGCCCACAACCTGCCTTTTAGACCCCATTCCCACACCGTTTTTTAAAACACTCGCTACACACTATGGATTCTTTGAGGAACAGCTGCTAATTTGGTCTTCCTTGCCGCCTTTAAAATGGCGGTGGTGAAGCCCCTTCTGAAGAAGAGTGGTTTAGACCCCAATGTTTTAAATAACTACCGGCCTGTATCCAACTTACCGTTTTTAAGTAACATTTTACAAAAACTTGTTTTTAATCAAGTAAATTAATTTTTAAACTCAAAACACATTTTAGAGGCTCATCAGTCCGGTTTTAGGATGAACCAAAGTACAGAGACAGCACTTTTAAAGATTTTAAATGACATCAGGTGTAATTTAGATAACCAAAAACTCACAGTCTTGGTTCTGCTGGATCTAACCGCCGCCTTCGATACAGCAGACCATCACATTTTATTAAATAGACTGAGGAACCTGGTCGGCCTCTCTGGTACTGTTCTTAAATGGTTCACGTCCTACCTCACTGATCGAAGTTTCTCCGTAAGTATGGATACATGTTCCTCAGGAACCTATAAGATAAGGTGTGGGGTTCCCCAAGGGTCAATTTTAGGTCCAACTCTTTTTAATCTGTACATGCTGCCCCTTGGGGACGTCATCAGGAGACACGGCATCAGCTTCCATAGTTACGCTGACGATACGCAACTGTACATCACCGTGTCTCCTGATGACACTGGGCCAATTGATGCCCTTTTTAACTGTATTTTAGACATCAAGTCATGGATGGCAGCAAACTTCCTACAGCTCAACCAGGGCAAAACGGAGGTTTTACTCATTGGTCCTGAAGGCCATAGAGAGATACTTTTACCAAAGTTACAGGATTTTAAACCCTCAAAATCAGTTAAAAATCTGGGCGTGATTTTTGACTCTGAGCTCACTTTTATTCCACATATTAAAAACATAACAAAGATAGGTTTTTACCATCTTAAGAACATAGCCAGAGTCCGCCCGTTTCTCTCTCAGGCTAGTACGGAGGTGCTAATGCATGCTTTTATCTCATGTCGTTTAGATTACTGTAACGCCCCGCTCTCTGGTCTTCCCAAAAAGAACATGTATAACCTACAACTATTACAGAATTCAGCCGAGGACCAGAGGGCGGGAGCACATTACACCTGTTTTAAAATCGCTGCATTGGCTCCCCGTCCGCTTCAGGATCGATTTTAAGGTTCTTTTACTAGTTTTTTTAAGTGTCTTAATGGTCTTGGGCCTTCTTATTTGTCTACACTACTTTTACCCTATCGACCCTCGCGGACCCTGAGGTCCTCCAGTGCTGGCCTTTTAACGATACCAAGAGTCAGAACCAGGACACAAGGGGAGGCGGCATTCAGTTTTTATGGTCCCCGATTGTGGAACAGCCTCCCGGAGAACCTCAGGGCCGCAGAGACTGTTGATGTTTTTAAAAAGAGGCTCAAGACCCATCTCTTTAATCAGGCTTTTAACTGACTCATTTAACGCTTTTAAATGTTCTATGATCACCCCTATTTTTATTGGATCTTACTACTCTGTTTTATATTAATCTTTAGTTTATCCTGTTTTATCCTGTTTAATTATCTCATTGTTTTATCTCAATGTTATATTTAAATGTTTTAGTCGTTATTTATGGTCTATTTTATACATTCTATTGTCTTATATAGTTAGTTTCTAATGTCTTGCTTTCTAGACATACTTTTAGGATTTTATGTTATGTTATACTTTTTAAACTCTTTTAGTGTATCTTATCCTGCTTTCTTGTAGCTTTTAGCTCCAGTGTTTCCTCATGGGGAGCCTCCATGCTGGGAGTGACTCTGGCCTGCAGGGGTGTCGTCCTGGGGGTGGTTCTGGCCTGGATGGTGGTGGAGCTCTGCACCACGGCTTCACCGCTGTGGTGTGGACTCCTCTATCCGTCCGGGCCGGGATGGTCTCTGTGGAGCCGCCCCCCCCTGTAGCTGCGGGCTATGAGACATCCTGGCGTGGACGGCTCCCTGATACCGTTTCCTCTGTGCTCAGCCATGTCTACACCGTGTGTCTGCGTGTGTGTCTGTGTGTGTAACTTGGGTCAATTGTGGTGTGCTTGTGTCTGTCTGTCTGTGTGTGTGCGGGGAGGGGGGAAGGGGGCAGGGCATTAATATGTTTTATGTTTGTATTTGTTTTATATAAAGCACTTTGTGCTGCATTCTATGCATGAAAGGTGCTTTATAAATAAAGTTTGATTTGATTTGACTAACCCAACGCTATCAGGGAAAGATGTAAGGAAATGGTGCTGAAGATCAATCTGGAAAGGGTTGTGAAAACATCACGAGGGGAAATCACTCAAGATAGCAGCAAATCTTCCCCAGAGCAGACATCCCATCAAGGTCGAGCCCCAAGGTCAGACCCTGAAAGTGTGATGAGCGTGAGATTGAACTCAAGAAAAGCACAGATCTAGACCGGTTGAACAGTTCAATTAGCCAAAAATAAGTTGGTCCAAACCAAAGCTGAACGTGGTAGTCCGCAACCTGAACAGGCCAAAAATCAGTCCTCCTTAGATGTGAAAACCTTCAGGCAGGGAATCCGAGCAACCAGGAACCAGACAAGCAGGCAGAGTAGTCAGGAACAGGCAGGGTCGAACCCAACAAGACAATCAGAGAAAACTGCTAGAAGGCTTTGCATGGAGCTAAGACAATCAGGCAAAGACTGAGAAGGAGTGGTATACAGTATATCTGGTGAGGGGGGGCAGGTGAAGCTGGTTGCACTGATGAGGTGGGAGTGGCAGGCAGGTGATCAGGTGAGGGATCATGACAGAAAGACTCAGAGAACTATTAAAAAAAGACAAAAAAAACATAAGCTCCATCACAGAACCCACAGGCCCAGTGAGCATTTTCAATCTTAAATGGGCATGACAAAAAAACACCAGACGTCTGGAACAATGTCTTACAGATAGATGAGACCAATGGAAGCCAATCAGTACTACAGTATTTATACCTCATACCTCACTGAGTTCTGTGGGGAGGGACTTTGAATATTCAGGGTTAGCTTGCAAACACGGGATGCCAAAATGTCCTGGAGGCAAATGTGCGGCCGTTGTTCCGTCTGACAGTCAAACCTTGGTTGATTCGGACCCAACTGGGGCTGAAACTGTTGGTCGCCAGCTTCATTAGCGAATGCCCAAAACACGTAAATGAACGGAAACAATGTTGTAAAAAAAGGTGACCATCACATGACCATTTTCACGTTTTCACAGTTAAACGTAGGAGGGGGGGGTGCTAACTTGTGTGCGTGGCTATATTTAGCATCACATCACCATTGTCTCTGAGCAGGACATCTCTTTTGGGTCAAATTGATGGACGGAGCTTCACAAAACCAATTGGGAGTGGTCTGCGAGACTGCGAGATGGTAATTCCAGGTCCTCATGTCTGAGGAGGGTGATGAGGTCAGCAGTCAGCCGGTGTGTTTCATTAGTTCACGACTGGGTTTTTGCTCGCAGGTATAGAATTTCCTCTGAGTGACTTATGGCTGTAATTTAGCTTTGATTACATTTACCATTACTTTCGCTCTAATTAGACTGTCACTCAGGGCAGGCGTGAGGGGTTCAGTCAGACCGGCTGGAACGGAATCGCGTTAAATGCAGGATTGGTGACAAGTACGAGAGGAGCCCACGCCGCACTAAAGCGCTTCTAAAGAATTAATGACCCGGACCAGAAATGAGAAGTCTCATTGACTCGTCCTCGGACTGTAAAAAGGGAGATCAAAAGCTCCTCCATTTCACACATTGTGATGCAGGAGTGTATTAATCTTCTGTGTTGGATAATGAATCACGGTCTGGGCGCCGGCCCTGACCTCCGGGGTCACGCTTTTATAGCGCACCACTTCATCACGGAACAATCTGCCTTGGCAACGGCAGACAAAAGACACACAGCCTCACCTGGTGACCTCGGCCCGTGATCCGTGGCGGGAGGTTGGGGAGGAAAATAAACAGGAAATAATTGGATGTAAATGGCTGTTTATCGTTGAAGAAAGCCAGAAAGTTGGAAATGTTTGGCAAAAAAAAAAACACGTCTTCAAGGATACTATGATACCATTAACGTTATTTTTTGTTTTTGTTTATTCAAACTCAGTTGAGTTTTTAGCTGAACACCAATTTAACCCTCTGATGAAACGGCGTGACGTGTGAACCCAAGAAGTGATTTTAGCGCGAGTTTTAGGAACTCTCTCAAAGCTTTCAAGGATTTCCCATCATTACTTGCTGTATTCTTCTTCCTCTCCCCACCGATGACGTTGCATATATTGCAAATGATGGAGACATTTTCCGACACTGAAAAGCTGAATCGGCTTTGTTTCTTTTCTTAGAAGTTGAGCATAGTTAATGTTTTTATGTATAGATTAGGGGTGTAACAATATATCGTGCCACGAAATTTCGCGATACAAAAATGTCACAATACGTGTCGTGGAGGTGACAAAGTGTATCGCGATATTGGGTTATTAATATTAATCTATTGTGTTGACTAGAAACGCAAATCCGACCGCATCTCGAACCAAAATCTTACTCCGCTCAGAAGAAAGTAGTCCCGTTTTG